>NC_069500.1:1253986887-1254184387 GCF_027579735.1 Bombina bombina
TTTTATATATTATTTGTTGTCCTATCTAGTTATTATTTGTTGTCCTCTCCAGTTGCTATGATGATTGAGCTTCCCTGAAATTCCAGTGGCTTTATCTGTGTATTTAACTTTGGGCCACATGAACACACGCATCTGTAGTGACAGCACATGCCATTTTTGAGCCGCTTTGACTTAACATAGTATATACTCTAGTCGGCTCTTATTAATTCCATATACAATGAACTCATTGATTAAGGTAAACAGTATTGGACTAGACATGGGTGAGACCTACAGCTGTATCGGTAGCTTTGTCTCTGATTTATTTATTTATTTTTAGTAGCGTACAGTGTCACTATAGCAACCTAGTATTTAGCCTAGCTTGTCGGCGGATGACGTCATCACACAGAGTCGGGTGTGTGCGTCCTAGATGTTCTACTGGCGGCCACGATATTTGCGCAGGTACATAGTTTATGTAATTTTATAATAGGTATGTTGTCTGAGATCTGCTGTAATTAGACACATAGAGGTAGTTGGTTAACAACACGCTATGAGAAGTCCAATATCCCCTCGGTCTTTGTATTGGCCTTAGACTGTGTCATTAACAGCATCGTTCTATCCTGCTATGAGTGATAACTAGGAATGGTCTTATAACTCTGCTGACATTATTTGATAAAGATGCTTTGAGACTAGTTTTTCAAATTAGTATCTATATTTATGTTGTCCAGGGGGCTGCCAGTGTGCATGTACACTTATTGTGCATAACATTTTAAAGTCACTACTACACTATCACATAGATTTAACACATGTGTCAGGGGACACACAGGTATTTATTACACAGATATTCTGAGAGTAGGAGAATTTATGCTCTTCTTGTACTCTCCTTTCATTACACCAGTATGATATATTTATTATTATACCTGATATGTCTTTTTCACTTTATATGTTTTTTCAAATATGTTTTTTCAAAGATGCTTTTTTCAAATATGTTCTTTCACAAGTTTTTTCAAATATTGTTCAAATGTGTTTTTTCAAATGTGGTTATTATATACTGCCTGCAAGATGAGTAGGTGTTACCACTTGCATGATTGATGCTGGTCACATGATTACAATGTTGTTGAGGATCACTATAGCAACTAATTTTGGCGCAATTTTCACTGGGAGGGGCTTGTTTTGGCTTTATATGTTCAGTCACTTTTGGTTTACACTTGTCTGAGGAAGGGGAGTGTTTCCCCGAAACGTCACGCTTAATAAAGTTTTTGATGAAAAGACCAGTGAGTGCCTTCCTTCATCGTGTATATTTACCTGCTGGCACCCTGGCATGAGGATTTTGAAAGTGAGAGTGCTCTCTATCTACATATATATATATATATATATATATATATATATATATATATATATATATATATATATATAGATAGATAGATAGATAGATAGATATGAGCATTGGAACACTTTACAGTAAAGTAGATAAAAACATTTAAAAGCATATTTATGCAATATTCATATTTAATAAAGTGTTGTACTGTGTATTTACTGTAAATATTTCCCATTCCAATGTTCTTCACATAGCATATATCTGCATATAGCTATACCTATATATAATCATGTGTATATATAGGTATATATATTGTACCAAAATACCATCAGATATATATATAGAAATATGTATTTATGAATAAATAGAGCATTTTCTTTGATGTAAAGAACATTGGAATGTTAAATATTCCTATTTTCATGTTGGGTTAGCGCACTTGAGAATATGTGATCAGGTTTGTGTGCGAGTTGGGTGTTTTCCACTTTTTTGCTCCTTTGACTTCTATGGGGGAATAAGTGAATGTGCATGCAATATTCTAAGTTCAGCTTTTTGTGATCATTTGGTTAGTGTGAGAGTGAAAACAGTTTACATTTAACTCATAAAACAAGCGCAAACCAACAAGCAAAAAAGATTACTTCTAGTGCAATTAACGCTCGATCGGGTGTGTTAAATAATGTTTCACTCATAATCTAGCCCTGAATGTTTAGTAGATATCACAGACACATCATCAGCATGCCCAATAACTTTATTTTAGAATTGCTTACCAGAAGCTGGAAATTAGCGCAAAGAATGAGTTTACAATATTCATTTTGGTAGTTTCAAAGCTTTATATCTCCCAGCAAATAAATGACAATTTGGGAAAAAAATATATGGATTGAAGTAAATACCAGAACCAGACATTTAAACTAATACGATTTTAAAACTACAATTCTTTACAAAGAACACGTTCTAGTTGCATGTACAACTGTAATTTATAAGGACATTACACCTTGTGAGAGCGTTACTTTATCATCTTATTTATAATTGTCCCAAACTGATAAGATACAGAGATAAGACGTTTAAACCTAGGACAACTAAAGAAACAATATACTAAAACATTTTCTTCCCTTTAATGAGTTCACAATTATCTATTTGGGGCCAGATTATGAGTGGGGTGCTAAAAGTTACCCAAAAGCGAAAAGTGGTTTATCGCGGCAGTGACGTGCGGTGACGTCAGAGGTTGGTGAGGCACTGGCTGTGATACGCCAGAGAAACACATATATGAACCCGATAGAGGCAGCTTAAATTTACGATTAAATAAGCAGGTTGCAGGTCCAATTTACTGCTATTATAAAATTTGCTTCATTCTCTTGGTATCCTTTGTAGAAGGATATGCAGGAATGAACTACTGGGTGCTAACTGAACACATTAAATGAGCCAATGACAAGAGGCACATATGTGCAGCCACCAATCACCAGATGCTCCCAGTAGTGCATTGCTGCTCCTTAGCCTACCTAGATATGCTTTTCAAATGATACCAAAAGGAAAAAGCAAAATAGATAACAGAAGTAAAATGTAAAATTGTTCAATATTTTTTATTTTTTTTAATCTGAAACTTGAAAGAAAAAAATTGTGTTTAATGCTGCTTTAACATTGTAAAACAAATTAACATTAATCTACTAAAATACATCTTAAAGGGACAGGAAACCCCAAAATGTTCTTTCCTGGTTTGGATAGAACATACAACACATCTAGTTAGCCTATAACAAGGGACAAATGTGTGCAGACACCAATCAGCAGCTAGCTCCCAGTGCTAGTGTATGATATGTGTGTATTAGTTTTCAACAAGGGAAACTAAGAGAAAAAAAATAGAAGTGAATTTAAAAGTGTCTTAAAATTACTTGCCCTATCTCAAACATTCAAGTTTAATTTTTGACTTTCCTATCCCTTTAAGTAACACATTCCAATTTGTATTCGCTATTAGTTTTTATCCTTCCTTACAAAGCAACTGCAATTGTATTTCTTAAAGGGACATGAAACCCTACATTTTTATTTCATGATTTAGGTAGAACAATTATTTGAAACTACTTTCCAATTTACTTCTTTTACCTAATCTCCTTCATTCTCTTTGTATCATTTGTTGAAGGAGCAGCAATGCACTACAGGTTTCTAACTGAACACATGGGTGAGCCAATGACAATCGGGTTTATAGATGCAGCCACCAATCAGCAGCTAGAACCTAGGTTCTTTGCTGCTCCTGAGCTTTCCTAGATAAACCTTTCAGCAAAGCATAACAAGAAATGGAAGCAAATTAAATAATAGAAGTAAATTGTAATTTTTCTAATTAATTGTATACCTGATCTGAATCATAAAGGAAAATACACACATACACTAACACCTCTAGGACTGAGGATACAAAACATACACTGATACCTCTAGGACTGAGGATACAACACATACACTGATACCTTTAGGACTGAGGATAGAACACATACACTGATACCTTTAGGACTGAGGATACAACAACTGAGGATACAACACATACACTAACACCTCTAGGACTGAGGATACAACACATACACTGACACCTCTAGGACTGAGGATACAACACATACACTGATACCTCTAGGACTGAGGATACAACACATACACTGATACCTCTAGGACTGAGGATACAACACATACACTGATACCTTTAGGACTGAGGATACAACAACTGAGGATACAACACATACACTGACACCTCTAGGACTGAGGATACAACACATACACTGACACCTCTAGGACTGAGGATACAACACATACACTGATACCTCTAGGACTGAGGATACAACATATACACTGACACCTCTAGGACTGAGGATACAACACACACACTGACACCTCTAGGACTGAGGATACAACACATACACTGATACCTCTAGGACTGAGGATACAACACATGCACTGATACCTTTAGGACTGAGGATACAACATACACTGACACCTCTAGGACTGAGGATACAACACATACACTGACACCTCTAGGACTGAGGATACAACACATACACTGATACCTTTAGGACTGAGGATACAACATACACTGACACCTCTAGGACTGAGGATACAACACATACACTGATACCTTTAGGACTGAGGATACAACAACTGAGGATACAACACATACACTGACACCTCTAGGACTGAGGATACAACACATACACTGATACCTCTAGGACTGAGGATACAACACATGCACTGATACCTTTAGGACTGAGGATACAACATACACTGACACCTCTAGGACTGAGGATACAACACATACACTGATACCTTTAGGACTGAGGATACAACAACTGAGGATACAACACATACACTGACACCTCTAGGACTGAGGATACAACACATACACTGATACCTCTAGGACTGAGGATACAACACATGCACTGATACCTTTAGGACTGAGGATACAACATACACTGACACCTCTAGGACTGAGGATACAACACATACACTGACACCTCTAGGACTGAGGATACAATACATACACTGATACCTTTAGGACTGAGGATACAACAACTGAGGATACAACACATACACTGACACCTCTAGGACTGATGATACAACACATACACTGATACCTCTAGGACTGAGGATACAACACATGCACTGATACCTTTAGGACTGAGGATACAACATACACTGACACCTCTAGGACTGAGGATACAACACATACACTGACACCTCTAGGACTGAGGATACAACACATACACTGACACCTCTAGGACTGAGGATACAACACATACACTGATACCTCTAGGACTGAGGATACAACACATGCACTGATACCTTTAGGACTGAGGATACAACATACACTGACACCTCTAGGACTGAGGATACAACACATACACTGATACCTCTAGGACTGAGGATACAACACATACACTGATACCTTTAGGACTGAGGATACAACAACTGAGGATACAACACATACACTGACACCTCTAGGACTGAGGATACAACACATACACTGACACCTCTAGGACTGAGGATACAACACATACACTGATACCTCTAGGACTGAGGATACAACATATACACTGACACCTCTAGGACTGAGGATACAACACATACACTGACACCTCTAGGACTGAGGATACAACACATACACTGATACCTCTAGGACTGAGGATACAACATATACACTGACACCTCTAGGACTGAGGATACAACACACACACTGACACCTCTAGGACTGAGGATACAACACATACACTGATACCTCTAGGACTGAGGATACAACACATGCACTGATACCTTTAGGACTGAGGATACAACATACACTGACACCTCTAGGACTGAGGATACAACACATACACTGACACCTCTAGGACTGAGGATACAACACATACACTGATACCTTTAGGACTGAGGATACAACATACACTGACACCTCTAGGACTGAGGATACAACACATACACTGATACCTTTAGGACTGAGGATACAACAACTGAGGATACAACACATACACTGACACCTCTAGGACTGAGGATACAACACATACACTGATACCTCTAGGACTGAGGATACAACACATGCACTGATACCTTTAGGACTGAGGATACAACATACACTGACACCTCTAGGACTGAGGATACAACACATACACTGATACCTTTAGGACTGAGGATACAACAACTGAGGATACAACACATACACTGACACCTCTAGGACTGAGGATACAACACATACACTGATACCTCTAGGACTGAGGATACAACACATGCACTGATACCTTTAGGACTGAGGATACAACATACACTGACACCTCTAGGACTGAGGATACAACACATACACTGACACCTCTAGGACTGAGGATACAATACATACACTGATACCTTTAGGACTGAGGATACAACAACTGAGGATACAACACATACACTGACACCTCTAGGACTGAGGATACAACACATACACTGATACCTCTAGGACTGAGGATACAACACATGCACTGATACCTTTAGGACTGAGGATACAACATACACTGACACCTCTAGGACTGAGGATACAACACATACACTGACACCTCTAGGACTGAGGATACAACACATACACTGACACCTCTAGGACTGAGGATACGCACATACACTGACACCTCTAGGACTGAGGATACAACACATACACTGATACCTCTAGGACTGAGGATACAACACATGCACTGATACCTTTAGGACTGAGGATACAACATACACTGACACCTCTAGGACTGAGGATACAACACATACACTGATACCTCTAGGACTGAGGATACAACACATACACTGATACCTTTAGGACTGAGGATACAACAACTGAGGATACAACACATACACTGACACCTCTAGGACTGAGGATACAACACATACACTGACACCTCTAGGACTGAGGATACAACACATACACTGATACCTCTAGGACTGAGGATACAACATATACACTGACACCTCTAGGACTGAGGATACAACACATACACTGACACCTCTAGGACTGAGGATACAACACATACACTGATACCTCTAGGACTGAGGATACAACACATACACTGATACCTTTAGGACTGAGGATACAACAACTGAGGATACAACACATACACTGACACCTCTAGGACTGAGTATACAACACATACACTGATACCTCTAGGACTGAGGATACAACACATGCACTGATACCTTTAGGACTGAGGATACAACATACACTGACACCTCTAGGACTGAGGATACAACACATACACTGACACCTCTAGGACTGAGGATACAACACATACACTGATACCTTTAGGACTGAGGATACACACATACACTGACACCTCTAGGACTGAGGATACGCACATACACTGACACCTCTAGGACTGAGGATACACACATACACTCACTGGCAGATATGAACAGTTGAGAGGTAGACACATTGTATTTCAAGTGCTCACACTGAGAAGTCAGTAAATTATTTTGACTGTGTGAAATTATAGAGAGACCTAAGAAGTATGAAGTGGGGTAACTCCTTCACTGACCAGAGCAGCACAGCAAACAGCTCCCAAGGAAAACATTCACAATGAGGATTGAAAATAATTTTCAGAGCAGCTTTAAACTCTGAATACTGCTAGCTGTCCAAATAATTACATCTATTTAAAGGGACACTGAACCCAAATTTTTTCTTTTGTGATTCAGATAGAGCATGCAATTTAAAGCAACTTTCTAATTTACTCCTATAATCATTTTTTCTTCATTCTCTTGCTATCTTTATTTGAAAAAGAGGGCATCTAAGCTTTTTTTTTTTAATCAGAACTCTGGACAGCACTTTTTTTTATTGGTGGATGAATTTATCCACCAATCAGCAAAGACAACCCAGGTTGTTCACCAAAAATGGGCAGGCATCTAAACTTACATTCTTGTATTTCAAATAAAGATACCAAGAGAATGAAGAAAATTTGATAACAAGAGTAAATTAGAAAGTTACTTAAAATTTTCATGCTCTATCTGAATCACGAAAGAAAAATGTTGAGTTCAGTGTCCCTTTAAGGGTATAATCACTTTATTGTTCATACACTGAGCTGCTTATATAGTTATACAACTTCTAATCTGTAACATCAATAACCTACATTTAATATCCTGAGCTACTTAAATAAACACGTGTTAGACAAACTGTACTAACCATTGGCTGTCACTTCCTGAGAAGACATCACAAGAAGGTATAACTCTAACAAACATTGCTAAGAAAGTATTATATTACCAATAAAGGTAGAGGAAACAAATTGGCACTCAACAGCAATAATCCAACAGTTCTGTTTTACACTTTTTTTTATATTTTTTAATTTTTTATAGTGCCCTGGGCACTACTTTGCAAATTTAAAGCAGCCAACACCTTTGAGGATGCAACTGTATGGGAAATGCATAGCTTTTCTCAGCACCCACCTAGAACCACCAAGTCATAGCTCCTCCCTATATATTTGCAGTATCTCACTAACAACACCCAAAGTTAAACTGTTACCTACTAAAGGTGGATAAGGGGGTTAAATGTGGTCATCTAAGGTCAGTAGTGCAAAAATAGTATATTCTTAAGAATTAAAGCCTGACATTTTGCATTAGAATGGTCCTTTATGCACAATTACTGAGCACATGTGCTGTACCTAAGGCATCCTAAAAATCTGGCATGTTAGTGCATCACAAAGACTGGAGTAGAAAAACCCTAATCTAGTTGTTAAAATCTCACAGGAAGAGGAAGGCCATGTCTGGGACTGACAGGAACATGAACCTGTTTTATAAAGTATGGAAAAACATTTGGAACCAATAAAATCTAGTGTATGTATTTTTATTAAGCACATATTGCTTGCTCATAACCTTGCAATGTTATCTGTCAGTGTCACTAGCCATTTTTGCCCTCCTCAAGTTAACAGCCATTTTTGAACTCCCTCCTCTCTTTAGTGTGGCAGCTATCTTGGTTCACATTTTTAAGTTATTTTTACTACATTTTATAGGGCAGTGTCAGTGTTGGCCATTTGACTGCACATAGCCATTTGGAAGCCATGCAGATTTGACTTCTGTCCTCCTAGGTAATTTTTTTTTGTTTAGCACATTGTCTCTAAGTAACTTTCTAGTAGACCCCACTGTTATACCACTGGTTTTGCTTAGTGATTATTACTTACTCAGCCTCTGTAGTGTACAAGAACTCCCACAGCCATAACAGCAGCTGACAGTCACAGCTCCTCCTAGCTCCCTCCCTGAGTCCGCACAGACCACTTCTGGATTCACTTCAGCAGGGCAGCCACGCCACACACAAGCCTCACTCTCTTAGCAGCTCCCTCTTGCTCAGTGTTCTTCCCGCCTGAACTGAAGTCTGTGTGTCGGCGCACTGCGACCGCGACGTCATGCATACTCTGTCAATCAGCAGGCACGCCTCCCCGGCAGCGCTGATGCTGATTGGCTGTGTGGACTAGCTCCATCATGGAGGCGGTTTTGAGAACCGCCTCCATTGGAGCTTGATGGGAGCCCGGCAAAACACCACTAGGTGGCACTAGCTCTAATTGAGCGGAGCAGACTATATTCAGATCCATGTTGCGCAATTTATGGAGGGCAGCGGACCAGCTCACTGCCTCCTAATTGCGCAACATGGATACTTACTGAATTTAATTTGGCAGCGCAAGCGCAGTAGGAAGGAATGGTATTAAAATAATGTTGATGATGTGGGTAATCGCCGGCGGGGGGTGGGGGGTGTACTCTTCGGGGTAGGGGTGGCCCAAAAAAATAAAAAATAATATATATATATATATTTTAATAAAAATTATTATTTGAAATCTTTCTTCTCTGATTGGACAGGGGAGGCGCTGCCTCCCCTGCCTCCTATTACTGCACGTCACTGTATCGCGGGTGTTTGCGTGCATCAGGTTTTTCGCTTGTATTACAAGTTGAAAGTAAATGCGATTGCCTGAGAAGAACTGAAGTTAACGCTTGTCTGGATAACGTGACCTCATAGCTCTGGTTAAAGGGACAGTCAACACCAGAAGTTTTGTTGTTTAAAAAGAAAGATAATCCCTTTATTACCCATTCCCCAGTTTTGCATAATCAACACAGTTATATTAATGTACTTTGTACCTCTGTGATTACCTTGTATCTAAGCTTCTGCTGACTGCCCCCTTATTTCAGTTCTTTTGACAGACATGCAGTTTAGCCAATCAGTGCTCAGTCCTAGGTCACTTTACGTGCATGAGCTCAATGTTATCTATATGAAACATGTGAACTAATGCCCTCTAGTGGTCAAAATGTATTCAGATTAGAGGCAGTCTTCAAGGTATAAGAAATTAGCATATGAACCTCCTAGTTTTAGCTTTCAACTAAGAATACCAAGAGAACAAAGCAAAATTGGTGATAAAAGTAAATTGGGAAGTTGTTAAAAATTGCATGCCCTATTTAAAACATGAAAGTTTTTTTTGGACTTGACTGTCCCTTTAAATGTTTTGCAAGACAAAAAAGTGTCACGAAACACTATCAAAAATACATTACAAAGTATTGTTATTACACTCATAATAACACTATATTTAAAAAAATATTGCAAAAAAAGTTAGTTATAAGGGCTCAAAGATATGAGGTCTCAGGTGTTAGAAAAAAAAGGCAGGCAAAGGACTTTACTAAATCCTATGGATATGTATGCATATATCCATATACGTATATACGTTGATTGGAGTAGCCATGTTAGTCCAGAGATTTAGATATCAAAATAATAAATTTACATTTATAAATGTATAATTAGTCCAATAAAAAGGTATCATTGCTTAATCCAATACTCTTGTTATTTTGATATATAATATATGTGTGTGCATTGGATGCCTTAGATGAAAACATGTAAAAACACATTTATGCAATATTCATATTTCATAAAATGTTATACTGCGTATTTATTGTAAGTATGCTAGCAGCCGATTGGCCGTGAATCTGCAGGGGACGGAATTGCACAAGCAGTTCACCAGAACTGCTTGTGCAATGTTAAATGCCGACGGTGTATGCTGTCGGCATTCAGCAATGTCTGGCGGACATGATACATAGCGTATCATGTCCGCCAGACATTGGTAAATCGGCCCCAGAATGTGTTCTATGTATTTTTAAATTTATATTCCTATATACAGTATATATCAATATATATATATATACCTATATATATATATATATATATATATAGATATAGATATAGATATATAGGTATAAATATATATTTGTACAAAAAAATCATATATGTACTTTACACACACATACATGCATAAATACACACACAGTCACATACATACACACACATAAACACACACATACATGCATAAATACACACACAGTCACATACATACATACATACATACACACACACATACATAAACACACACATACATGCATAAATACACACACAGTCACATACATACATACATACACACATGCATAAATACACACACACATACATACAATGTCACAAAAGTAGTATGAATTTGGACCATTCAAATATAATTAAAACCATTATAGTGTTCTGCTACTAAATATGAAAATCTAACGTTAGCAGGGGGAAAAAAAGGCATCTTGTAGTATATTGAGTTGTTATGCAGTTATTAATTGTCCATTACACCTATGCAGCAGTGATTTGGCTCCTTGGCTGCCCATTTGCACTGAGCCATGGTGACCCTAGGTCCCTACTACCTCCCCAGCCAGTACTATATTTAGTGTGTGACTGTGAATTGATACAGTCTGTGAGATGGTCCGGCCCTGATACTCGCCTAAAACGCTCAGCTTCATCGGTTGCGGGCATTGCGCTACTGACCACCTGACACCTGTCCAGTATACTACTCCAGTTACTGGTTCAATTTAATCAGCCTGGCAGCCTGCCTCCTCGTTCAGCTACCTCTGCTCATCACTCATCCCTCACTCAGTCTCTCACAATGAGCTGATTGAGCAGACGTGCAGTCAGTCAGGAGCGGAAGCAATGTGCGTGCGGCGCGCCAAATGCCAAAGCTAATCACAGTCAGGCTCAGAATCAGGGATCATGATGGAAGTTAACAAAAGTTATAAGGGATCAAAGATATGAGCTCTCAGGTATTAGAAAAAAAAGCTGCCAAAGGGCTTTAACATTGAGATACATACATATACATTGCTAAAAATGTATATATATATATATATATATATATATATATATATATATATATATATATATATATATATATGTCTATATATGTGTACATATATATTAATGTTTTTATATGTGTATTGACAGACATATAAACTCATAAATATATATATAATACGGTATAAAAAAGAATCATATACATAGTGGGTCACAATATACTCACTAAAAAGACAGGGAGTTCAGCACTCATTTAAAAATATGGCCATCATGTTATAAATTAATTTATTTTCCTCAAATTAGATTGAGTTCACACCGTAGAAAAAACAGCATTAGGATGCCCCCAACAGCAAACCACATACACAGTATCAATACATCAAAACATATATATTATAAAAGATAAAGAAAAAAGAGTAAAAAAAGAGAAAGAAGGTAAACTGCATCAATAAAAATCCCTAATACAAATAGACTGGTCACAAAGGGTTATTAACACTGCAAGCTTAGATAGCATGGCATACACGGTAAAAATATATGGCCGAACCTCATAGCAACTACACCCCTACTGAACACAGGACCCCCTAAGTAAAATGGGAGCTATACCTTGACAGTATTAACATTGGGGATCCAAGTTGTTATCAATTAATTGCCAATAATACAACACATATTAGAGCCAGTAGCCTCATAAAACATACTCATATTGCATGGCAAATCAAAGTGTAAGTATATGGCCGAACCTTATTACAACTATACCCCTACTATACACAGGACCCCCTTAGTAGTATGGGAGCTATACCTGGACAGTATCAGTGGATTTTATCACCACATTTTTTGCACTCATTAATTCATTGAGTGCTTTTCTTTCCGTCTGATTTAAGTTATCATTAACTACCCCAGTTATGGCTAGTTTCTGAACATCTCTTTCTACAGATTTGAAAAAAAAGATTCACTAGAGGTGATCTAGCTAGCTGTGGCATATAGCTAGACGTACTTCTTAGATGGGAATCTACTGTTATTTGTGTGTCTACCAGGTTTCCTTGATGTGCCAAAGGGACTTTTGGATCCGACTCAAAAAGTAAGACCTCAAGATCTGCAAGTGCCAAAGCATCCTCCTTATTGAGGTACATATCCTCAATCATCTGTTTGCTCTTTCCTTTGAACATCTGGGAAAGGACAACTCTTCTAGCAAAATAATGGAGATCTTTTAGAAATTCAAACTTGTCCAATCCATTGGTTAGACAAAAGGAGAGTCCTTTCTTAAGGACTTCCATATGTGTTAGATTGAGTTTAAAGAAGGAAAGATTTATCAACAGCAGGTCTTTATTGGAAGATGCTAAAATCCCCTGCTATCTCGATACCACTGAGGTGTGTTCTCCATTTGTCTCTATTGACTCCTCCCCTCCTCCTCCTTTCTCCCCCCTCACCTTCTACAGGTGGAGCTTTGTTCTGTACGAATTTGTTTTTTGACGTCTGTCCGTCTGATTCTAAGTCAGACCCATCTGTTCCCGAGTCATATGACCCCCTCATTGTTTGGTAGGAGTATACTCTATTTTTTCAATAGTTGTCTTGATCCCTGACAAGCTTCCATTCCTTTCCTTAACTTAATCTCAATCTGCAACCTGGCAATTTGTTCTTTAATTATTATACTTTATATTTGTTCTTTAATATAGTTGTTTAATTTAGTGAAGTTGGAGTTATTTTCAAAACTATTAACTGTAATTAGAATTTCTTCTACTTTAGTTTTGGTTTTCTCTAATCTCTCTTTATTTCTTTTTATCATTGTATTCATCAAAATAATGGAGCAATCTGACAGACTTGCATTACATTCTTCCATGAAATCGTCTCCTCCATCTTCTCTGAGGTTCGTTCCTGGATCTAACCTTAAACGTAAACCTCTTTTTTCTACGGTGTGAACTCAATCTAATTTAAGGAAAATAAATGAATTTATAACATGATGGCCGTATTTTTTAATGAGTGCTGAACTCCCTGTCTTTTTAGCGAGTATATTGTGACCCACTAGGTATAAACGGCTGTGTGCATATACCTAGATGGTTATGCTATACAGAAATTATAAGTCAACAGTGACCTAATAGTTTACATATTAGAGCCCTTAGCATTAAAGGGACACTGAACCCAATTTTTTTCTTTCATGATTCAGATAGAGCATCAAATTTTAAGCAACTTTCTAATTTACTCCTATTATCAATTTTGCTTCATTCTCTTGCTATCTTTATTTAAAAAGCAGGAATGTGATGCATAGGAGCCGGCCCATTTTTGGTTGAGAACCTGGGTTATGCTTGCTTATTGGTGGGTAAATGTAATCCTCCATTAAGCAAGCGCTATCCATGGTGCTGAACCTAAAATGGGCTGGCTGCTAAGATTTACATTCCTGCTTTTAAAATAAAGATAGCAAGAGAACGAAGAAAAATTGATAATAGGAGTAAATGAGAAAGTTGCTTAAAATTTCATGCTCTATCTAAACCATGAAAGAAAAAAATTGGGTTCAGTTTCCCTTTAAGTAGATGAAAACATGACAAAACATATTTATGAAATATTTATATTTAATAAAGATTGTAACTATGTATTTACTGTAAATAATTTACATTTGCTAATTATTATTATTTATTATTATTATACTTTATTTATCAAGCGCCAACATATTCCGCAGTGCTGTCCATGGGTACAATTAATTTAAATAAAACAATGATATAAAACTTGTAAGAGAATGGACAACATTTACAAACACATACATCAGGAATTGAGGACCCTATTCCCGTGGGAATTTACAATCTAGAATGCAAATATGCTATGTTGTTTGCGCGATGGGCGTTAGGTTTTTTTCTTTAAAAAATGTTTCTCTCTATTGGCTTCTATCGGGAATGCGAAAAATGTGATCGTGTTTGTACGATAGTCGGGTGTAAAGTATTTTTTCTACTTTTTTTACTCTATTGATTTAATGCAATGTGTGCGCACGGGATAATTTAAATTAGTATTTTTGCAAAATAATTTGTTTAACTTGTAATGCGAGCGCAAACCGACTAGTGCAAAAAGCCTAACTAGCAAAGTTTTCACAATCGTTAAATGCATTTTACAGCGCCACTTTTAGTATAGCCCTTAGTGTTTAATATTTATTTAAGTGGCTAACTATCAGGGAAAAGAGCACCTTCCAGCTGAACTAAAATGCAACAAGATCCAGGCACATGCAAATCAGTTGATATGGACATTTTATATTGGAATAGTCATGTATTATAGCTTAGACTAAAATATCCTAAATTTACAATCATGATAATAATAATAATAAAGCCTGCATATGGTTTAAGTCCAAAGAGATATACAGTTAACGGCTCTGTGTGATGCCATTCTGAAATGTAAAGATTGGTAAAGCAGTTATAAGGAGTATAGATAGCTCAGGGAATAGTTCTTTGCTGTTAAAATCTAACTACACACACTGATACACACTGATACACACTGATACACACTGATACACACTGATACACACATATACACTATATAATATGTGTTTTAAAATGTGTTGTTTAGAAAAGGAAATTTCATGGATTGATCGAGTAATCTTGACCACTTGGTATTTATACAAAAGGTCTGTAGCACATGGTAAGAAAGGTTTTAATTTATAACCAAAAAACAAAAAATTGGTAAAATGTACATTAATGTGAGATTCTAATTTCTATGTTAAAAAAAAAAAATGTTTTAAACAAAAGTGTGTTTTGCCGTACAAGGCGCCCCCCAAAGCAATGGGGTTGTTTTATCATGCTGCGGCAGACAGGGCACATACACGCCCCTGTCCACCGCAGCTCGCCTCTGGCGGGCTGAGTGTGAGTGCAGGTGAGTGAATGTGTGTGCAAGCATACATGTGAGTGTGAGTGCAGGTGAGTGTGAGTATGTTCCTACATGTGAGTGGAGGTGTATGCATACATGTGAGTGTGAGTGTTGATGAGTGTGAGTATGTGCATACATGTGAGTGTTAGTGCAGATGAGTAGGCTTGTGTACATACATGTGGGTGCAAGTGCAGATGGGTGGATGGGTGTGCATACATGTGTGTGAGTATGTGTGTAAGTGTAGATGAGTGGATGTGTGTGCATACATGTCATTGTGAGTGCTGATGAGTAGATGTGTGTGCATACATGTGATTGTGAGTGCTGATGAGTGGGTGGGTGGGTGTGCATACATGTGAGTGTGAGTGCAGATGAGTGGATGTGTCTGCATACATGTGAGTGTGAGTGCAGGTGAGTGTGAGTATGTGTATACATGTGAGTGTGAGTACAGATGAGTGGAGGTATGTTCATACATGTGAGTGTAGATGAGTGGATGTGCATACATGTGAGTGTGAGTGCAGATGAGTGTGAGTATGGCCATACATGTAAGTGTGAGTACAGATGAGTGGAGGTATGTGCATACATGTGAGTGTGAGTGCAGGTGAGTAGGCTTGTGTACATACATGTGAGGGCAAGTGCAGATGGGTGTGCATATATGTGTGTGAGTGCAGATGAGTGGATGTGTGTGCATACATGTCATTTTGAGTGCTGATGAGTAGATGTGTGCAAACATGTGATTGTGAGTGCTGATGAGTGGATGTGTGTGTATATATGTGAGTGTTGATGAGTGGATGTGTGTGCATACATGTGAGTGTGAGTGCAGATGAGTGGATATGTGCGCATACATGCAAGTGTAAGTGCAGGTGAGTGCGAGTATGTGCATACATGTGAGTGTGAGGGTAGATGAGTGTATGTGCATACATGTGAGTGTGAGTGCAGATGAGTGGAGGTGTGTGCATACATGTGAGTGTAAGTGCAGATGAGTGAATATGTGTGTATATATGTGAGTGTAAGTGTAGATGAGTGTGAGTATGTGCATACATGTGAGTGCAGATGAGTAGGCTTGTGTACATACATGTGAGTGCAAGTGCAGATGGGTGAATGGGTGTATACATGTCATTGTGAGTGCTGATGAGTAGATGTGTGTGCATACATGTGATTGTGAGTGCTGATGAGTGGATGTGTGTGTATATATGTGAGTGTTGATGAGTGGTTGTGTGTGCATACATGTGAGTGTGAGTGCAGATGAGTGAGTATGTGCATACATGTGAGTACAGATAAGTGGAGGTATGTGCATACATGTGAGTGTGAGTGCAGATGAGTGAATGTGTGTATATATGTGAGTGTAGATGAGTGTATGTGCATACATTTGAGTGTGAGTGCATCTGAGTGAGTATGTGCATACAAGTGAGTACAGATACGTGGAGGTATGTGCATACATGTGAGTGTGAGGGTAGATGAGTGGATGTGTGTGCATACATGTGAGTGTGAGTGCAGATGAGTGGATGTGTGTATATATGTGAGTGTAGATGAGTGTATGTGCATACATGTGAGTGTGAGTACAGATGAGCGGAGGTATGTGCATACATGTAAGTGTGAGTGCAGATGAGTATGCTTGTGTACATACATCTGAGTGCAAGTGCAGATGGGTGGATGTGTGTGCATACATGTGTGTGAGTATATGTGTGTGAGTGCAAATGAGTTTATGTGTGTGCATACATGTCAGTGTTTATGAGTAAATGTGCGTGCATACATGTGATTGTGAGTGCTGATGAGTGGATGTGTGTATATATATGTGAGAGTGAGTGCAGATGAGTGGATGTGTGTGCATACATGTGAGTGTGAGTGCAGGTGAGTGTGAGTATGTGCATACATGTGAGTGTGAGTATAGATGTGTGGAGGTGTGTGCATACATGTGAGTGTAGATGACTGTGAGTATGTGCATACATGTGAGTGTAGATGACTGTATGTGCATACATGTGAGTGCGAGTGCAGATGAGTAAGTGTGTGTGCATACATGTGCATGCAGATATTCCTTAAACTTTAAATGTTACTTATATTTAAACTAAAAATTAAATATAAGCCTTTTTTATTTTCATAGCAAACACTTGAAAATGATTACAGGATTCTAAAGTGAAGATTTCAAAGTAAAAAGTGTTTATTCATTTATTCAAAATAAAATAAAAGATTAAATAGTTTATATAAACTAGAACTGTTCAGAGATAGAAATTGCTTAATGCGCGGGACAAAATAGACACTTCTGCTTCTTTTTGTTTTCGTGTAAATGCAGATTGTTGATTTGCAGGTGGTTACAGCACCACAAATGAAAAGGCCAATTCACTTATCCGTAAACTAAATTGATTTTTCAGAAGTAATCCTTTAAGTTCCATGACAAAAACAACGACTCTGTCAAGTTTACCTTGGTTTGACAAATGCCTATTCTCCCCCTTGAGGGAATGATATTGTGCATCCAGCCGTCTCTATACAACCATACATAATAAAAGCAGTGCCCTGGAAGATATGATGAGCAAGGAGGTCATGCAGACAGATTTCAGAAAACAACCTAATGTATAAAAGCCATGGCACATCAGACATAAAAAAAGGGAACAGTAACATGATTTGCAATTAAAACATTAGTGCTTTAAAAATCATAAATTAATATTTGAATATTTTTTATATACACACACACACATATATATATATATATATATATATATATATATATATATATATATACAAAAGAACAAAGGCTTGTGTCAGCACTGTTTTCTTTAAAAGGTTTCCATTCTTTATTTAAGCAACAAACAGATTAAAACAGCAACGTTTCGAGTCGTGTAGACCCTTAGTCATGCTATGGATCATGGGAAATCACCACCTTTTATAACACCTGTATGCTAATTAGCTTTAATTAACCATAATGGTTCTCATATCTATTGGGAGACTATTGCCCCCTGCTGGTCAGGTTTCAAGAAAATAGTTTTTTTTATATATATACAAAAAAACCTTTCTTCTCTATTTTCAGTTTCTATATTATATATAATCTTGAAATATCTTATTACAGGAGGGATAACCCTAAAATTACACAAGTATAGGAAATATACAAAAAGTACCCTCAATCTGTTATTTCTAATAGTGAACAAACCATAAAAACTAAAATTAATGAGGAGACAAGTGCTCAAAAGAATTTTGGGGACATTAAACAAAGTGATAAAAGACAGATTGATAAGAAACAATTAATTTTCTCTTCGGTATTTAATCAATTTAGTGATGACATCTCTAAAATTATAAGAAAACATTGGTACTTGTTGAGTAAATTTAATCCTCATATTGAGGAATTTTGTAAACCCTCCATTAACTCTTATAAAAGAGTAAAAAACATCAGAGATTTAGTGGTAAAATCAGATGTAGGTACCAACAAAAAAGAAACAATTAATTATATAACTACAGCCAATAGAGGGGCATACCCGTGCTTAAATTGTGCCTAATGTAACTCTATGATTAAAGGGAAATTTATCGCACAAATTAATGATAACAAAAAGCGAGAGATTAAGGGCCTCTATACTTGTAATACAGATTATTTCATTTATATCCTTAAATACCCATGTGGGCAGGGCTATGTGGGTGAGATGATTAACCCCATAAAGGATAGGATATGTGCTCATAAATCATCAATTAGATGTAAAGATATGACTCTTTCAGTGTCATCCCATTTTCTTTCTGCTGGACATTCTGTTAGTCAGCTGAGATTCCAGATAATCGACCATATACCCAAACAAAGGAGAGGTGGTAACAGAGAGTTACTTTTAAAAAAAGAGGGAGTTATGGTGGATTCAACACCTAAAAACACTCTATCCAAATGGTTTAAACAAAGATTATGATCTTCACTTGTTTTTATAATATTTTAAAGGTACTTTTTGTATATTTCCTATACTTGTGTAATCTTAGGCTTATCCCTCCTGTAATAAGATATTTCAAGATTATATATAATATAGAAACTGAAAATAGAGAAGAAAGGTTTTTTTTGTATGTATATATATATATATATATATATATATATATATATAACTATTTTCTTGAAACCTGAGCAGCAGGGGGCAATAGTCTCCCAATAGATATGAGAACCAATATGGTTAATTAAAGCAAATTAGTATACAGGTGGTATAAAAAGTGGTGATATCCCATGATCCATAGCATGACTAAGGGTCTACACGTCTCAAAACGTTGCTGTTTTAATCTGTTTGTTGTTTAAATAAAGAATGGAAACCTTTTAAAGAAAACAGTGCTGACGCAAGCCTTTGTTCTTTTGTATCTACATAAGTGAGGTTGGCAGGCCTCATTAGCGTACGTGCACTGCTACCTGAAAGAATAAATTATGTTGGGAAAATGCAATATGAAAGGTGCTGAACTTACCTTTTGGCTTAATATATATATATATATATATATATATATATATATATATATATATATATATATATATATATATATATTATATGCCTTTTCTAATATAAAGTTGCCTACTAAATGTATTTATAATTTATGATAAAATACTTCCTATAAGCAAATATTTGAAGCTGAAATGTTGATAGAATCAATTTTATTTTTATAAATATTTTAAAAACATAAAAAAATGTAATTTATGTTTAATGATTAATTAATCTCTTTTACAATGGTGAGAACTCCATGAGACATCACGTGTGGAAAATTACCCTCCAGACCACTAGGAGGAGTCAAAAACACCCCAAACATACCAGAGCTTTAAAGGAATATTCCAGTCAAGGCATTTCGGTACTGAACAGAAATATTTTTGTAATATACATGCATTAGCAAAAATGCTTCTAATAAAAGCTATAGCTGTTTCAAAAGAGTATTTAAGTATGCACCGTGCACCAGCATTTTAAACACAGGACTTGCCTAACGTGCATGTACCATCTATTAATTACTCAATTTCTTAATTGCTGGCATGATACAAACCCCACTGATGTTCTGAGCAGCTGCAATATTTAAAATGGAGGTGCAGTGAGAATATCTAGCTATGCTTCACATTCACGTACAGAGAAAAATGTTATCCTTAACCTTTGCTAATACATGTACATCAGTGGCATATTTAGGTTTTGTGCTGCCCTAGGCATTCAGAAATCTGCTGCCACCCCCCATACATACATACTGTAACGCGCATGGGCACACTCCCACACACATATCAGTATCTATTGCTGCAATATATATATTTATATACAGTTGTGCTCATAAGTTTACATACCCTGGCAGAATTTATGATTTCTTGGCCATTTTTCAGAGAATATGAATTATGAATGATAACACAAAAACATTTATTTCACTCATGGTTAGTGTTTGGCTGAAGCCATTTATTATCAGTCAACTATGTTTACTCTTTTTAAATCATGACGACAACAGAAACTACTCAAATGACCCTGATCAAAAGTTTACATACTCTGGTGATTTTGGCCTGATAACATGCACACAAGTTGACACAAAGGGGTTTGAATGGCTATTAAAGGTAACCATCCTCACCTGTGATCTGTTTGCTTGTAATTAGTGTTTTTTTGTATAAAAGGTCAATGAGTTTCTGGACTCCTGACAGACCCTTGCATCTTTCATCCAGTGCTGCACTGACAATTCTGGATTCTGAGTCATGGGGAAAGCAAAAGAATTGTCAAAGGATCTGCGGGAAAAGGTAGTTGAACTTTATAAAACAGGAAAGGGATATAAAAAGATATTCAAGGAATTGAGAATGCAAATCAGCAGTGTTCAAACTCTAATCAAGAAGTGGAAAATGAGGGGTTCTGTTGAAACCAAACCACAGTCAGGTAGACCAACTAAAATTTCAGCCACAACTGCCTGGAAAATTGTTCGGGATTCAAAGAAAACCCCAAGAATGACTTCAGGTGAAATACAGGACTCTGAAAACATGTGGTGTGGCTGTTTCAAGATGCACAATAAGGAGGCACTTGAAGAAAGATAGGCTGCATGGTCGAGATGCCAGAAGAAAGCCATTACTACGCAAATGCCACAAAGTATCCCGCTTACAATACGCCAAACAGCACAGAGCCAAGCCTCAAACCTTCTGGCACAAAGTTATTTGGAGTGATGAGACGAAAATTGAGATTTTTGGCCACAACCATAAACACATTTGGAGAGGAGTCAACAAGGCCTATGATGAAAGGTACACCATTCTTACTTTGAAACACGGAGGTGGATCACTGATGTTTTGGGGATGTGTGAGCTACAAAGGCACAGAAAATTTGGTCAGAATTGATGGCGCGATGAATGCAGTATGTTATCAAAAAATACTGGAGGAAAATTTTCATTCATCAGCCCGGAAGCTACGCATGGGACGTACTTGGACATTCCAATGCAACAATGATCCTAAACACAAGGCCAAGCTGACCTGTCATTGGCTACAGCAGAATAAAGTGAAGGTTCTGGAGTGACCATCTCAGTCTCCTGACCTCAATATCATTGAGCCACTCTGGGGAGATCTCAAACGTTCAGTTCATGCAAGACAACCCAAGAAATTACAGGAACTGGAGGCTTTTTGCCAGGAAGAATGGGCAGCTTTACTATCTGAGAAGATAAAGAGCCTCATTCACAAATACCACAAAGACTTCAAGCTGTCATTGATGTTAAAGGGGGCAGTACATGGTATTAAGAACTGAGATATTTAAACTTTTGATCAGGGTCATTTGGGTAGTTTCTGTTGTCATTATGGTTTAAAAAGAGTAAACACAGTTGATTGTTAATAAATGGCTTCAGCCAAACACTAACCATGAGTGAAAGAAAAGTTTTTGTGTTATCATTCATATTCTCTGAAAAATGGCCAAGAAATCATAAATTCTGCCAGGGTATGTAAACTTACAAGCACAACTGTGTATATGTATATATATATATATATATATATATATATATATATATATATATATATATATATATATATATATATACAAATTATATATATATATATATATATATATATATAAAATTAAATATATAATAATATACATTGTGTGACTAAGATCCCAATTTTATTTAAAAAGAATAGTTGTCTCTTGATGTTGTTTGCAGGCATTTTTTTGCAGCAGTTCAAAAAATATGTTGTGCTTTTGAAAATGGATGTGCGCCGATAGCTTTTTGTTTGTGTAATTACTGGGTCATATTGGCAGCACTCCCAAAGTTGTATATATAAACTTTTTGTAAGGTGTGCTAAAAAACCCAAATTTTGTATCTGTATTTAAAAATAATCAGGGAGACTGACCATTTCCCGTTGGTTTAAGCACCCCACCCAAGCTCAGGTGTGCTCATGACAGTATAATGGAGTTGTGAATATTGTGCTAGGGAGTCTCAGTCTATTATGAAGAGTAAAAGCAGTAATGATTCAGCCCTCTATGGCGAAAGGACTGTAGTGTTAGGACCAGTCTATATTGGGGCACCTTGTAAGTGGTGACTGGCTAAGCAAAATATGGCCATATTGTGTGACTAAGATCCCAATTTTATTTAAAAAGAATAGTTGTCTCTTGATGTTGTTTGCAGGCATTTTTTTGCAGCAGTTCAAAAAATATGGTGTGCTTTTGAAAATGGATGTGCGCCGATACCTTTTTGTATATATATATATATATATATATATATATATATATATATATATATATATATATATATATATATATATATCTATATCTATCTATATATATATATATAATATTTATACTTCAAGGGAAAACTGTTTTTTTAAATGTTTATAAAGATAAATAGATTCTACCTCAATGATGTATTTTAAGTGCAAAACAAGTACTGCTGCAAACTATACAAAAGAAAGGGCAAGGCTTGTGGTTAACATGATGAAATAAATTAATTTATCAAGTAAGCATATTTTTTTTTCTTTAAAGGGACATTGTACACTAAATTTTTCTTTGCATAAATGTTTTGTAAATAATCCATATATGTAGCCCATCTGGGAGTGTTTTTGTAAAAATTTATAGTTTTGCTTATTTTTAAATAACATTGTGCTGACTCCCAAACAAGCCCCAAAGTTTTAGATGTATACTGATGTATACAGACTTCAGATTGCTACTGTTTGTAGAATTGGTCTTTTCATATGCAGGGTAGGGCAGAAGGGGGGGTTCTGCTCTCAGTCCCTTTCAGTGGGTGTCCCAGGCTAATCTCATCAACAGTGATAAACTGGGAGCTTCCAAGTAAGTTTTAAAAAGGTTTTATACTGGATTTTTATATCAGTATCTGTGCATATTATTCTTTATAGTAGTGTCTATTACATGCAGTTAAATTAAAATTGGTGTATACAGTCCCTTTAATCAGATGGTGAGAACTCTTTAGACATTACATGTGGGAATCTATACCAAAGCAGTGAAGTCCACAAGACCACCATGTAATGGAGGGGAAGGGGGTGACAAACAGTTAAAGGGACATTGCACACTGGAAAAAAAATATTTTCCCATTATTTGTATGAGTAAACGGTGTCAAACATCTTCTAACAGTTTGTGTCATTTATTTTTAAAGTAATCTTTCCAATTTTGAAGTCACTTACTAAATCCTTTGTTCTTGTATGTATATGTTCGTAAAATTTTCAAAGCCCTGCTCCCTCCTTTCCTGAAATGTGTAAGTGCTCATGAGCGGGATTCCTTAGTGATGTAAGTGCTATATTTTATTATTTACATTTTGTATTTTATATATATATATTTCAGGATTGTGTTACAGTCAAGGAAGGAAAAGACTGGTGATTTTGAAATTAAGGGCAAATATTGAAAACATTGCATTGGTGGTTTTGGCCAGATGTAGCTGTTGAATAGGTATGGGGCAGGGAGGAAGGTACAGTATGACTCCTGATTTGCAGACAGAGTACTACTACTGCCTGAAATAAGAGGACAGAATGTGCAGGACTAACTGTGCATTGACGTTAGTGCAAGGGTCATTGATTTTTTAGCACAATACTTTAGAAATAAACTGTGCATGCTTAATGGGATGCACTGACAACGCTATTGTGAACTATAGCCCGTGGTCATGTGTACACTGTCACATTCACAGTTAGGTTGTGTGGGTGTGTAATGACTATTTGAATAAATAAAATGATTGGCGAGAAGTTGTGCTAGATTCGATTGCTGGCTTTGCCGTTTTCTAAGGACCACCCATTATGACATCGAACACACGCTTGAAGACAACGGTTAAGTTTTAAATTCTTTCTTATATGTGCATATCAATTTCATGTTACTGTAACCTATGTTTTACATTAATATTAATGAAATGTTGAAATTTTGTCTGCACACTGGCTTTAAGGTAGGTACATTAGTGTTCAGGCCCTATGGCTGGCAGAACTTTCCTGCCAACAGCACTTTAAAAAAAAGCATACACATCAAAGTCCAAAAAATCCATAGTATATATATGAATATTTTACAGTAGCTATAATAACGAATACATATTTGTTTTTAATATGATATATTTTATATTTAGATAATGTGCCGTAAGATAAATAATTCTTTATGTACACTAACCCGCATTAGACCTAAAGTGTGCAACCCGATGCGCAAACTTTCAACATTTTATTCCAATTGTTCTTCACATAGATTTTTTTTTTTAACTTTTTAGTTTTAAATATTTATTTGTATTTATATATCTGATAATGATAATGTAAAATATATATCTATACCTACATATCTATATGAATATATATATATATATATATATATACACACACAGTTGTGCTCATAAGTTTACATACCCTGGCAGAATTTATGATTTCTTGGTCATTTTTCAGAGAATATGAATGATAACACAAAAACTTTTCTTTCACTCATAGTTAGTGTTTGGTGGAAGCCATTTATTATCAATCAACTGTGTTTACTCTTTTTAAATCATAATGACAACAGAAACTACCCAAATGATCCTGATCAAAAGTTTACATATCCTGGTGATTTTGGCCTGATAACATGCATACTAGTTGACACAAAGGGGTTTGAATGGCTATTAAAGGTAACCATCCTCACCTGTGATCTGTTTTCTTGTAATTAGTGTGTGTGTGTGTGTGTGTAAAAGGTCACCCTTGCATCTTTCATCCAGTGCTGCACTGACGATTCTGGATTCTGAGTCATGGGGAAAGCAAAAGAATTGTCAAAGGATCTGCGGGAAAAGGTAGTTGAACTGTATAAAACAGGAAAGAGATATAAAATGATATCCAAGGAATTGAGAATGCAAATCAGCAGTGTTCAAACTCTAATAAACTAAAATTTCAGCCACAACTGCCGGGAAAATTGTTTGGGATGCAAAGACAAACCCACAAATAACTTCAGGTGAAATACAGGACATGTGGTGTGGCTGTTTCAAGATGCACAATAAGGAGGCACTTGAAGAAAGATGGGCTGCATGGTCAAGTCACCAGAAGAAAGCCATTACTACGCAAATGCCACTAAGTATCCCGCTTACAATACGCCAAACAGCACAGAGACAAGCCTCAAACCTTCTGGCACAAAGTCATTTGGAGTGATGAGACCAAAATTGAGCTTTTTGGCCACAACCATAAACACCACATTTGGAGAGGAGTCAACAAGGCCTATGATGAAAGGTACACCATTCCTACTGTGAAACACGGAGGTGGATCGCTGATATTTTGGGGATGTGTGAGCTACAAAGGCAACGGAAATTTGGTCAGAATTGATGGCAAGATGAATGCAGTATGTTATCAAACAGAACGCATCATTTTCCACTTCTTGATTAGAGTTTGAACATTGCTGATTTGCATTCTCAATTCCTTGGATATCTTTTTTTATCCCTTTCCTGTTTTATACAGTTCAACTACCTTTTTCCCAAAGATGCTTTGACAATTCTTTTTCTTTTCCCATTACTCGGAATCCAGCACTGGATGAAAGATGCAAGGGTCTGTCAGGAGTCCAGAAACTCATTGACCTTTTATACACACACACTAATTACAAGCAAACAGATCACAGGTGAGGATGGTTACCTTTAATAGCCATTCAAACCCTTTTTGTCAACTTGTGTGCATGTTATCAGGCCAAAATCACCAGGGTATGTAAACTTTTGACCAGGGTCATTTGGGTAGTTTCTGTTGTCATTATGATTTAAAAAGAGTAAACACAGTTGATTGATAATAAAATGGCTTCAGCAAAACACTAACCATGAGTGAAAGAAAAGTATTTGTGTTATCATTCATATTCTCTGAAATGGGCAAGAAATAATATATTCTGCCAGGGTATGTAAACTTATGAGCACAACTGTATATCTATCTATCTATCTATCTATCTATCTATCTATCTATCTATCTATCTATCTATCTATCTATCTGTACAGACACATGTTTAAAATACAAATATTTTCCAGTATGCAAAGAACATTGGAATGCTAAATATTTACAGTAAATACACAATAAAACACATTATTAACCCTTTAAGGACACAGCTTTCAGTTTGTTCAATTGTTTTATGACAGAAAAATTCCGTCATATGTCCTTAAGAGGTTAAATATTATTATTGACTTATTATTTATACACAAACAGTATATATAAATATTTACCATATCATATACCTTTGAACCCTTATAAAAATAAATTATTAATATTTCTATGATTAACACACACCCTCACAGTCTCATACACACACCCACACTCTTACACATACCTTTAGTCACACACATACACTTTTACAGTCTCACACTGTCACACACACACTGTCACAGTCTCGCACTCTGTCTCACTCTTTTGCACACTGTCTCACAGCCTCAGCCTTTCGCACACACTCTTGCACACTGTGACACACATTCACAGTCTAACACCGTGCCCTCCCTCCACGCCGCAAAATGGTTGGCGGACACTGCAAGGGCCAGTCACTGACACCAGTGTCCGTGTATGGACACCTTGCCTATCCCTGGCTTAGAGCTGCTGTTATAGTTCATTACATGACTTACTGTTTTGCATATAATAATAGTTTTCTAGGACTATACTTTATTTGGATAATTGTTCATAAAAAACCTTTTAAATCTGATTCTGTTACACAGAACTAAATACAGAATAATACAGTATATTGATATTTAATAATGTTTGTAAGTGGGGATGCAGAAACATTTTGGCCGGAAATGGCATTATCATTTTTTTTCATTTTCTTTTTGCCTGTCTTTTTTTTTTTTTCTTGGTAAAATTATAGTGAACCATATTATTGTTTTAAGATAGTTTTTGTCCAATTTAATGTGTTACTTTCAATAAAAGTGTGGTTATTTTATTTTATTGGCTTTCAATTTTTCAATTCAGATTCATTCATTAAATAGTCTAATTATGCAAAATAAAATAAAAAAAAATATTTAAAAATAATTTGAAAAAAATACATTTTCGTTTTTTCGGCCAAGTGCATTCTGGATTTTCGGGTTTGGTTTTGGTCCAGAATCTCCATTTCGGTGCATCACTAATTTTAATGTATTTATGTTGTCTTTGGTGCAACTTTTATTTTATCCCTAACCCTTTACGCAAGGTCTTTACGCTAACCCACCGCGTAAAATTCGATATTTCAATATCACTTATGCGGTAACGTTAGCGCACCACTTCTTATCTTCTAGACTACACTATTTAAATATAATATGAGGTAAATGTATTCAATTTATGCATCCGATTTTTGTTTTAAAGGGATATGAGCCCCAAAAAAATATTTTGTGATTCAGAGCATATCATTTAAAAAAAAAGTTTCCAACTAGTTTCTTGAATCAAATTTACTTATTTTCCTATGGTATCCTTTGTTGAAGAGATATCTAGGTAGGTGTCTGAAGCACTAAATAGCAGGAAATAGTGCTGCCATCTAGTGCTTTTACAAATGGATAACATTCTTGCAAAACTGCTGCCATATAGTGCTCCTGACATGTGCACGGTACGTCCCTGCTTTTTAACAAAAGATACCAAAAATTTAGAAACCTGTTTAAAATGACATGCTCTATTTGAATCACAACAGAATTTTTCGGGGGTTTCATGTCCCTTTAAGTTATATTTATTGGGAAACTTAAAGGGCTCTATTTATCATTGATAGTCTCCTATATTTTTTCTTAAAAGTTTACATGAGAAATGTCATGGTTTTAAAATCTAATTCCTTGGAATTGTTTTGCCTTTAAGTTTTATACTTTTACATCTGACATTATCATATTGGCTACAGAAAGCACGGCTAAATGTTCCAACATATATTATTGTACAACTAGTCCTAAAGCCCGTTCACACGGGACATTTTTTGCAGTACAGTGGTCCCACCCCTTGCATTCTCTCCCTCCCACTCTCTTTTGCTTTCTCTCTCTCCCCCTCTCTTGCATTCTCTCTCTCCCTCTCTATCTCCCCTCTCTTTCTATCTCCCCTCTCTCTTTCTCTCTCTCCTCTCTCTCTCTCTCTCTCTCTCTCTCCCTCTCTCTCCATCTCCCCTCTCTCTCTCCCCATCTACCCTTTCTCTCTCTCTCTCTCTCTCTCTCTCTCTCTCCCCCCCTCACTCTCTCTCCCCCCTCTCTCTCTCCCCCCCCTCTCTCTCTCCCCCCCTCTCTCTCCCCCCCTCACTCTCTCCCCCCACCACTCTCTCTCCCCCCCTCACTCTCTCCCCCCCACTCTCTCTTTCCCTTCCTGACTCTCTCCCCCCCTCACTCTCTCTCCCCCCTCACTCTCTCTCCCCCCTCAATCTCCCCCCCTCACTCTCCCCCCCCTCACTCTCCCCCCCCTCACTCTCTCCCCCCTCACTCTCTCCCCCCCTCACTCTCTCCCCCCTCACTCTCTCTCCCCCCCCTCACTCTCTCTCCCCCCCTCACTCTCTCCCCCCTCACTCTCTCTCCCCCCCTCACTCTCTCTCCCCCCTCACTCTCTCTATCTCCCCTGTATCTCTCCCCTCTCTCTCACTCCCCTCTCTCTCCCCCCTCTCTCTCTCTCTCTCTCTCTCTCTCTCTCTCTCTCTCTCTCTCCCCTCCCCTCTCTCTCCCGCTCCCTTCTCTCTTTCTCTCTCCCCTCTCACTCTCTATCTCCCCTCTCTCTCTCTTCCCTCTCTCAATCTCTCTCTCTCCCCTCACTATCTATCTCCCCTCTCTCTCTCTCTCTCCCCCCCTCTCTCTCCCCTCTCTCAACCTCTCTCTCTCTCCCCTCTCTCTCTCTCCCCTCTTTCTATCTCTCCTCTCTCTCTCTCTCTCTCTCTCTCTCTCTCCTCTCTCTCTCATGTCTCTCTCTCTCCCCTCTCTCTCTCTCCCCTCTCTCTCTCCCCTCTTTCTATCACCCCTCTCTCTCTCTCTCTCTCCTCTCTCTCTCATGTCTCTCTCTCTCCATCCACATCTCCCCTCTTTCTCTCTCCCCTCTATCTCTATCTCCCCCCTCTCTCTTTCTCTCTCCCCTCTCTCTCTCCCCCTCTTTCTCTTCCCTCTCTCTCTCTCCATCCACATCTCCCCTCTTTCTCTCTCCCCTCTCTCTCTCACACCTCTGTCTCTCTCCCCTCTGTCTCTATCTCCCCCATCTCTCTTTCTCTCTCCCCTCTCTGTCTCCCCTCTTTCTCTTCCCTCTCTCTCTCTCCATCCACATCTCCCCTCTTTCTCTCTCCCCCCTCTCTCCCTCGCTCCCCTCTCTCTTTCTCGCTCCCCTCTCTCCCTCTCTCTCTCCTCTCTCTCTCCCCCCTCTGTCTCTCTCTCTCTCTCCCCCTCTGTCTCTCTCTCTCTCCCCCCTCTCTCTTTCTCTCTCCCCTCTTTCTCTCCCTTCTCTCTCTCCCTCCACATCTCCCCTCTCTCTTTCTCCCCTCTCTCTCTCCCCTCTCTCTCTCTCTCTCTCTCTCTATCCCCCCTCTCTTTCTCTCTCCCCCCTCTCCCCTCTCTCTCTCTCCACATCTCCCCTATTTCTCTCTCCCCCCTCGATCTCTCTCTCCCCTCTTTTGAGCTGTTTGAGCTCTCTCCACGGCCTTTCACGGCCCGCCCCCTTCATGCTAGGCTCCGCCCCTTCACAATATACCCCACCCCACACATGCTCGGCCACGCCCACTTCTGCTCGCGGCAGATCAGGTAGGGATTTAAGGCCAGGTGTGTTTGTCCTCGCGCTGTCTCTACTGCGCATGACAGCTTCGGACAAACACACTTGGCCTTTTATAGTATAGGATGTAAATAAATACAAGGGGAACGATTTATCAAGGGCCGTTGCTCCTTAACTGGTCCGCTGCCTCTGAGGCTGCGGACATCAATCTGCCCGATCCGCCGCGAATCTGCAGGGGGCGGCATTGCACGAGCAGTTCACCAGAACTGCTTGTGCAATGTTAATTGCCAACAGCATATGCTGTTAGCATTCAGCGATGTCTGGCGGACATGATACCCTACAGCGTATCATGTCCTGCAGAAATCGGTAAATCGGCCCCAAGGTCTTTATTATATAGTTAAAAGGGACACTAGTCAATATTAAGTTTTTAGAGTTCAGATAGAGCATGCAATTTCAAGGGACTTTTCAAATTACTTTAATTATGAAATTGACTTTGTTCTATTGATAAACATTGCTGAAAAGTATGACATTGGGTCATAACAGGCACTTGGCTAGGAGAGTGATTTTTGTTCCCGTTGCAGTAAGGCGTACTGTACCTTTAAGGAAGCCTAGAAGCTCAATTAGGCCCTACTTGTAGTAGTCTTTATAAACCCCCTGTCTTTCAGCATGTGGTTGCTTTTGTATTAAAGGGACAGTCAACCCCAGAATTTTTGTTGTTTAAAAAGATAGATAATTTTTATTACCCATTCCCGTTTTGCATAAACACAGTTATAATAATACAAGTTTTACCTCTGTAATTACCTTGTATCTAAGCCTCTACAGACTGCCCCCATATTTCAGTTCTATTGACAGACTTGCATTTTAGCCAATCAGAGCTCACTCATAGGTCACTTCATGTGCATGAACTCAATGTTATCTATATGAAATACATGAACTAATGCCCTCTAGTGGTCAAAATGCATTCAAATTAGATGCAGTCTTCAAGGTATAAGAAATTAGCATATGAACCTCCTAGTTTTAGCTTTGAACTACGAATACCAAGAGAACAAAGCAAAATTGGTGATAAAAGTAAATTGGGAAGTTGTTTAAAATTACATGCCCTATTTAAATCATGAAAGTTTATTTTGGACTTGACTGTCCCTTTAAGTTAATTCCTCTTACTATGGAAATTACCATTTGGATACACTGGTTTGACTTCTGTTTAACCCTTTGTTTGGACTGACTTGCTTTATGACTTTAGCTTGTTTGTGGATTTTCTGCTGCTTTTTCCTCTGAGGCCTTGATCAAAACTGTCTAACTTAGATTAACGTAACCCTGGATTCCTCTGCTATCAGAAGATTTGCATTTAAAGCAATACTAAACCAATTTTTTTCTTTTATGATTTAGAAAGAGCAGGCAGTTTTAAACAACTTTCTAATTTACTCCTATTATCAATTTTTCTTTGTTATCTTTATTTAAAAAGCAGGAATGTAAAGCTTAGGAAACTGCCCATTTTTGGTTTAGAACCTAAATGTAGCCACTAATAAGCAAGAGCTATCCAGGTTGCTGAACCTAAAATGGGCCAGTTCCTAAACTTTACATTCCTGCTTTTTAAATAAAGATAGCAAGAGAACGAAGAAAAATGTATAATAGGAGTAAATTAGAACTTTGCTTAAAATTGCCTGCTCTATCTGAATCACGAAAGAAAAAAAATTGGGTTTAGTGTCCCTTTTGGTAACTTACTGTATACAAGTTTATATTCGTCTGGATAGCAAGCCTAAACTGTTACAAAGGTAGGCTCATGACTTCAGGAGCATGCTCCTTTCTTTAGTAATCTATTGTAGCATTATTTACAACAATGTTTTACACTGCTAATGTTGTAAAACACTGCTGCCATACAGGGAGTGCAGAATTATTAGGCAAATGAGTATTTTGACCACATCATCCTCTTTATGCATGTTGTCTTACTCCAAGCTGTATAGGCTTGAAAGCCTACTACCAATTAAGCATATTAGGTGATGTGCATCTCTGTAATGAGAAGGGGTGTGGTCTAATGACATCAACACCCTATATCAGGTGTGCATAATTATTAGGCAACTTCCTTTCCTTTGGCAAAATGGGTCAAAAGAAGGACTTGACAGGCTCAGAAAAGTAAAAAATAGTGAGATATCTTGCAGAGGGATGCAGCGCTCTTAAAATTGCAAAGCTTCTGAAGCGTGATCATCGAACATTCAAGCGTTTCATTCAAAATAGTCAACAGGGTCGAAAGAAGCGTGTGGAAAAACCAAGGAGCAAAATAACTGCCCATGAACTGAGAAAAGTCAAGCGTGCAGCTGCCAAGATGCCACTTGCCACCAGTTTGGCCATATTTCAGAGCTGCAACATCACTGGAGTGCCCAAAAGCACAAGGTGTGCAATACTCAGAGACATGGCCAAGGTAAGAAAGGCTGAAAGACGACCACCACTGAACAAGACACACAAGCTGAAACGTCAAGACTGGGCCAAGAAATATCTCAAGACTGATTTTTCTAAGGTTTTATGGACTGATGAAATGAGAATAAGTCTTGATGGGCCAGATGGATGGGCCCGTGGCTGGATTGGTAAAGGGCAGAGAGCTCCAGTCCGACTCAGACGCCAGCAAGGTGGAGGTGGAGTACTGGTTTGGGCTGGTGTTACAGAAGCATTAGTTATTTTGTTGTGAAGAGCTTATTTCCCAGCAGCAATGCCTGAACCAGCAAGCCAGCACCTAAGAAGGGCTCCAAGAAAATCGTAACAAGTTTCATTTCATAAAGAGTTAACTCTTTTTTTTCAGCTTTTAGAAACTATTGTCTAATCACCTCTGGAGCCAGACTGCTAATTGATAAGATGAACTTGTAAACTTGTTATCTTAAGTACTGTAATCCTATTGTGGCCTGTCAAAGGACAGTGCTCTCTATCTAAATGTTTGATGGGGGATTTTGTGCTTCCCCCCCTCTCCCCCTGGGAGTGCCCTGTGTGCATGTAACCTTAATAAAAAGCAGGCTGGGCATCCCAGTCCTGAGTTCTTGTTTTGACCCTCAATCGCAGCGTTGACTCGTTTTTGTGGGCAGAAGGGTATCCTAGCTGTACTGCAGCTAAGGGAGATTATTCTATATTTGCGAGACTCATATAGAATACTATGGAAAGCAGCTTCTCCCCTCTTTAGCAATAGGGATCCAGGCTACTAAGCGGTCCATCTCTCAGCGAGACTAAGGGTAACCGTAACATTTGGCGGCAGCGGCGGGATTTTCCTGGATTTCCTAGGAGAGGTACAGAACGGATGGAGAGCGCTTACGAAAAATTGAAGCGTACAACCCTAAAGGATTTACTTGAAAGCAGAGGGGGGTACGCCAGCAACCGGCCGAGGAGAGAGCTGATCGCAGAATTGACCGAACTGGATCAGAGCTTCACAATGGCGGAAACACCGACCACGATTAGTGACGAAAAAACCAGGATTGTTCGGGAAAGGCTCTCATTATACGGGCCGAACCCCTCCATGGAATTGGTACAGCAGTTGATGGCGGAGGCGGACGAGGATATACGAGAGACTCGAGCCCACGAACTCAACCTAGCGAACGCACACCGCAATGCTGAAACCCCGCAGGTAATCATCCCTGTCGAAAATGCTGGGAGGCCCAAGATACCCTATGCGGCATTTCGACCCTTCCTAGAGAGCGAGACAGGGATTGATGAATATTTGGCGGACTTCGAAAGGCAATGTGCCCTGCACCAGATTCCCAACAGAGAGTGGCCCACGATATTGTCTGGGAAACTATCCGGGCGAGCCCTGGAAGCCTTTCGTACTCTGGGTGCTGAGGAAGTGACACAGTATGAGCTAGTTAAGGAGACACTGTTGCGACGGTACGCTGTAACTCCGGACACGTATCGCCGACAGTTTCGGGGCACGGAAAAGAAGCCTAACGATACCCATATGGAATGGGCGCACCGAATGCGGAGAGCGGCAAATCACTGGCTGAGCGGATGTAAAGCGGTGACTGGGGAGGAAATTTTACAATTGTTTCTCTTAGAACATTTTTATAATGGCATGGAACAGCAAGGGAAGGAATGGCTGCGAGACAGGCGGCCTTCTACCTTAGAAGAAGCAGCCAAATTGGCCGATGAACATTATGACTCCCGTCTTCACGAACCCATGAACTACCGAGCTCCAGCACGGGTCGAACCCAGAGAGGTTTACCGTGCACCCCCTCGTGCTGAATTCCGAGCCCCGGTGCCCACAGGGCCCATCCGACACTCAGGACCACCCAATAACAGCTCTGAGCGTCCCAGACCGACTTGCCACCGATGCAAGCAACCAGGGCATTTCATGGCTAGCTGCCCCCTTAATACGCACCAGACACCCAGGAATTACAATTACCCCTCTGGGTCCTATCGTCCGGCCCGGGCCCTCTGTGTTAACCAAGAGGCCCCTATGGAGGGATATGTGGGGCCGCTTCACGAGGCAGACCCTGTATATGCTGCCTCAGATAACCGCCAGCACCATCGGCAGAGGGTATGGCTCGAGGGGCGATCTAACGAGGGATTGCGAGACACAGGGGCTACTATCACGCTGGTACAGAGTCATTTGGTGCCAGAGCACAAGCGATCCGGACAGACTGTGGCCGTTAGAGTGGCGGGGGGGGATGTGTACAAAATTCCAACAGCTAAAGTGCATCTTGATTGGGGAGCGGGAAAGGGGGCTGTGAACGTGGGCCTAATGGATAATTTACCTGCCGAAGTACTACTGGGCAACGATTTGGGCCCCATGACTTCTGCCTATGCTCCAGTATGCAACAACGAGGCGGACCCAGTGACTACACGGGCCCAAGCCCGGACGGAGCGAGAGCTTTCACCAGTGCGGGAGACACAGGTAAGACCTACCCCGACCTTGCCTGACAGGTTAGGCCCCATACCCTGGGACACCCCAGATGCTTTCGAGGCAGAGTCTAAGACTGACCCGACCTTACAAAAGTACCGGGAACGAGCAGAGACCGGAGGGGGCGGGGCAGATAACGAAACATTCTTATGGGAAAAAGGGAAACTATACCGCTGGACAGAGAAAAGGGGACAGCGTAGGCGACAGCTGGTAGTGCCCCACAAATACCGTCAAGAAATCCTCAAAATAGGCCACGACATCCCCTTAGCAGGCCACCTAGCCGTTACCCGTACCCTACACCGCATTACTCACACGTTCTTTTGGCCAGGGGTGCACGCTGACGTTAGAACTTACTGTAACACCTGCGATGTGTGTCAACGAGTAGGAAGGCGAGGCGATCACCCTAAAGCCCAGCTAGTAAATATGCCCATTGTAGAGGAACCCTTCAGCCGGGTTGCTATTGACCTAGTGGGACCACTGGCTACCCCTAGTCCCTCCGGTAAGCGATACATTCTTACCGTAGTGGACTACGCTACCAGGTACCCAGAGGCTGTCGCCCTATCCAACATACAAGCGGATACGGTAGCGAATGCACTAGTACAGGTGTTCTCCCGGGTAGGATTTCCAAAAGAAATCCTATCCGACCGAGGCACCCAATTTACGGCTGAATTGACCCAACAACTCTGGCAGGTTTGCAAAATTAAGTCCCTCCTAAGCTCCCCATACCACCCCCAGACGAACGGGCTGTGTGAGAGGTTCAATGGGACCCTCAAGCAAATGCTCAAGACGTTCACTCAGGAATACCGAGACTGGGAACGCTTCCTGCCGCACCTCCTATTTGCTTATCGGGAGGTACCCCAGGAAACGACAGGGTTCTCTCCCTTCGAGTTGCTCTACGGAAGAAAGGTACGGGGACCCCTAAACCTGATCCGGGAGCACTGGGAGGGAGAGATGGAGGCTGACGGTGTCCCAATTGTGCCATACGTGCTGGAACTCAGGGACCGAATGGAGCAATTAGCCAAATCCGTGCGGGCTAATCTCCAGTTGGCCCAGAGAAGACAGAAAGTATGGTACGATCGGGGGGCCCGAAAGAGAATCTTCACCATAGGACAAAAGGTGTTAGTACTTAAGCCGGTGAAGACAGACAAATTGCAGGCGTCCTGGCAGGGTCCCTACCAGATCGTAGAGAAAAGGGGAGACACCACTTATGTGATAGCTAGCTGCCATGACAACAATCTTAGAAAGACATTCCATGTAAACATGCTCAAGGAATATTTTGAGCGACCAGAGAACGTGACGGCCGTATGTTGTTCCCCTCAGGAAGACCCCGACAGTTTACCCATTCCAGACCTATTAGAAAAGAGCCTCCCCACAGGTATAGTGGCGCAGGTTCAGATAGGGGACCGACTTAGCCCCACTGAAAGGGAGCAGCTCAACCAACTCCTCCAGTCCAAACACCTCACCTTCTCCCCGAAGCCAGGGTACACTACTTTAACCACCCACCAGGTAGATACTCCGGGACAAGCTCCCTTGCGCCAGGCTCCGTACCGAATCCCCGAAGCAGTTAGGACAGGAATGAAGAAGGAGATCGATGAGATGCTCCAGCTCAGGGTAATTGAGCCCTCCGATAGTCCCTGGGCCTCCCCAGTTGTCTTGGTGCCCAAGAAAGATGGGACCACCCGGTTCTGCGTAGACTATCGGAGGCTCAATGAAAATACCGTGACGGACGCTTACCCTATGCCCAGGGTAGACGAGCTACTCGATCGTATAGCCAGGGGAAATTACCTGACCACTATTGACCTCTGCAAAGGTTACTGGCAGATTCCCCTGGCCCCGGAGGCTATCCCCAAGTCGGCATTCGTCACCCCATTCGGCTTATATCAGTTTAGGGTAATGCCGTTTGGGATGAAGAATGCCCCAGCTACATTCCAGCGCTTGGTGGATAGGCTCCTGGATGGCTTCCAGAGTTTTGCTTGCGCCTACCTGGACGACATAGCGATCCACAGTGAGTCCTGGGAGGACCACTTAGCTCATGTGGGAATGGTTCTGGATCAGATCCGGGCTGCTTGCCTGACTCTGAAGCCAGAAAAATGCCACTTTGGGATGGCCGAGGTACAGTACCTGGGTCACCGGGTGGGGTGTGGAAAGCAGCGACCAGAGCCGGCCAAAATAGAAGCTGTCGCCAATTGGCCCACCCCCATCACTAAGACTCAGGTCCTAGCCTTCCTGGGCACGGCAGGGTACTATAGACGGTTCGTACCAGACTACAGCACACTTGCCAAACCCCTGACTGACTTGACCAAGAAGAACTTACCTCGACAGGTCCTGTGGTCTCCCCACTGTGAAACAGCTTTCCAGGCTCTCAAAAATGCTCTAATTAACGCTCCTGTCTTGGCGGCCCCAGCCCTTAACAAACGTTTTATCGTCCATACAGATGCTTCCATGTTCGGGCTGGGAGCCGTCCTCAGCCAAGTAGGCGAAGATGGAGGGGAGCATCCAGTTGCCTACATCAGCCGGAAGCTCCTGCCCCGCGAAGTCAGCTATGCAGCGGTCGAAAAGGAGTGTTTGGCTTTGGTGTGGGCATTAAAGAAATTGACTCCCTATTTATATGGTCAGGAGTTCACTCTGGTCACCGACCATAACCCGTTGGTGTGGCTGAACCGGGTCTCTGGAGATAACGGCAGGCTATTACGTTGGAGCTTATCGTTGCAAACCTTCAATTTCACCATTACTTACAGACCTGGGAAACAGAATGGCAACGCCGACGGGTTGTCCAGACAAACCGACCTCAGCCCCGCATAACCAGCGGTCTGGACAGCCTTAGTCTGCCCCGAAAAGGGGTCAGACCGTGTCTGCCAGAGTGTTCCACAGAAAGGGAGCAATGTTACAGAAGCATTAGTTATTTTGTTGTGAAGAGCTTATTTCCCAGCAGCAATGCCTGAACCAGCAAGCCAGCGCCTAAGAAGGGCTCCTAGAAAACCGTAACAAGTTTCATTTCATAAAGAGTTAACTCTTTTTTTTCAGCTTTTAGAAACTATTGTCTAATCACCTCTGGAGCCAGACTGCTAATTGATAAGATGAACTTGTAAACTTGTTATCTTAAGTACTGTAATCCTATTGTGGCCTGTCAAAGGACAGTGCTCTCTATCTAAATGTTTGATGGGGGATTTTGTGCTTCCCCCCCTCTCCCCCTGGGAGTGCCCTGTGTGCATGTAACCTTAATAAAAAGCAGGCTGGGCATCCCAGTCCTGAGTTCTTGTTTTGACCCTCAATCGCAGCGTTGACTCGTTTTTGTGGGCAGAAGGGTATCCTAGCTGTACTGCAGCTAAGGGAGATTATTCTATATTTGCGAGACTCATATAGAATACTATGGAAAGCAGCTTCTCCCCTCTTTAGCAATAGGGATCCAGGCTACTAAGCGGTCCATCTCTCAGCGAGACTAAGGGTAACCGTAACAGCTGGTATCATCAAAGATGAGCTTGTGGGGCCTTTTTGGGTTGAGGATGGAGTCAAGCTCAACTCCCAGTCCTACTGCCAGTTTCTGGAAGACACCTTCTTCAAGCAGTGGTACTGGAAGAAGTCTGCATCCTTCAAGAAAAACATGATTTTCATGCAGGACAATGCTCCATCACACGCGTCCAAGTACTCCACAGCGTGGCTGGCAAGAAAGGGTATAAAAGAAGAAAATCTAATGACATGGCCTCCTTGTTCACCTGATCTGAACCCCATTGAGAACCTGTGGTCCATCATCAAATGTGAGATTTACAAGGAGGGAAAACAGTACACCTCTCTGAACAGTGTCTGGGAGGCTGTGGTTGCTGCTGCACGCAATGTTGATGGTGAACAGATCAAAACACTGACAGAATCCATGGATGGCAGGCTTTTGAGTGTCCTTGCAAAGAAAGGTGGCTATATTGGTCACTGATTTGTTTTTGAATGTCAGAAATGTATATTTGTGAATGTTGAAATGTTATATTGGTTTCACTGGTAAAAATAAATAATTGAAATGGGTATATATTTGTTTTTTGTTAAGTTGCCTAATAATTATGCACAGTAATAGTCACCTGCACACACAGATATCCCCCTAAAATAGCTATAACTAAAAACAAACTAAAAACTACTTCCAAAACTATTCAGCTTTGATATTAATGAGTTTTTTGGGTTCATTGAGAACATGGTTGTTGTTCAATAATAAAATGAATCCTCAAAAATACAACTTGCCTAATAATTCTGCACTCCCTGCAGATCACTTCAGACACATGTATGCTCCTGAGGCCCGATCCGATATGGAGCGTCGCCCGCAAAAGACGGCGACGCCAGTTTTTGCGTTGGTTTGGTATCACATATACGGCGTAGCATACAACTTATGCCCATATATTTCACCCGTCGCCCGCAAATTTTACTCCCATAGGCTAACATATAAAACTGTGCAATTTGGTATCCAATAGCCAGCGCAAGGCCTTACGTGGCGAAAATGGAGAAAACGTACTCCATTTTCACCTTGCCATAAAATGCACCCGTAGCAGGCCTTGCTATGGGAGCACCGTAACTCCCTAAAATGCCTACAAAAAAAACCTAACACCTAACGCATGCGCAATGTCTATCTACCTGTCAACCGCAATCCCCCACCGCAATACCTAATAAAGTGTTTAACCCCTAAACTGCCGCTCCCGGAACCCACCGCCACTAAATAAAGTGTTTAACCCCTAAATCGCCGCTCCCGGACCCCGCCGCCACCTACATTATATGTATTAACCCCTAAACCACCGCTCACGGACCCCGCCACCACCTACATTATATGTATTGACCTCTAAACCGCCGCTCACGGACCCTGCCGCCACCTACATTATATGTATTAACCCCTAATCTGATCCCCCTACACCGCCACCACCTACATTAAATATATTAACCCCTAATCTGATCCCCCTACACTGCCGCCACCTACATTAAATATATTACCCCCTAAACCTAAGTCTAACCCTAACACCCCCTAACTTAATTATTATTTAAATAAATCTAAATAATATTAATATTAACTAAATTATTCCTATTTAAAACTAAATACTTACCTGTAAAATAAACCCTAAGATAGCTACAATATAATTAATAATTACATTGTAGCTATTTTAGGATTTATATTTATTTTACAGGTAACTTTGTATTTATTTTAACTAGGTACAATAGCTATTAAATAGTTAATAACTATTTAATAGCTACCTAGTTAAAATAATTACAAAATTTCCTGTAAAATAAATCGTAACCTAAGTTACAAATACACCTAACACTACACTATCAATAAATGAATTAAATAAATTAACTACAATTATCTAATATAAAATACAATTAAATAAACTAAACTATATTACAAAAAAAAACACACTAAATTACAAAAAATAAAAAAATATTACAAGAATTTTAATCTAATTACACCTAATCTAAACCCCCTAATAAAATAAAAAAGCCCCCCAAAATAATAAAATTTCCTTACCCTAAACTAAATTACAAAGTAACCAGCACTTTTACCAGCCCTTGAAAGGGCTTTTTGCGGGGCATTGCCCCAAAAGTAATCAGCTCTTTTACCTGTAAAAAAAAAGCAATACAATACCCCCCCCACATTACAACCCACCACCCACACACCCCTACTCTAAAACCCACCCAATCCCCCCTTAAATAAACACTACCCCATTGAAAATCACCCTACCTTGAGCCGTCTTCACCCAGCTGGGCCGAACTCTTCATCCGATGCGGGCACAAGTGGTCCTCCAGCCGGGCAGAAGTTTTCATCCGATCGGGGCAGAAGAGGTCCTCCATCCAGCATAAGTCTTCATCCAAGCGGCATCTTCTATCTTCATCCTTGCAGCGATGAGCGGCTCCATCATAAAAGACCTCCGGTGTGGAACATCCTCCTTGGCTGACGACTACCCGACAAATGGCTGGTCCTTTAAATGATGTCATCCAAGATGGCATCCCTCGAATTCCGATTGGCTGATAGGATTCTATCAGCCAATCGGAATAAAGGTAGGAAAAATCTGATTGGTTGATTGAATCAGCCAATCGAATTGAAGTTCAATCCGATTGGTTGATTGGATCAGCAAATAGAATTGACGTCGCATTCTATTGGCTGATCCAATCAGCCAATAGGATTGAACTTCAATCCAATTGGCTGATTAAATCAACCAATCAGATTTTTCCTACCTTAATTCCGATTGGCTGATAGAATCCTATCAGCCAATCAGAATTCGAGGGACGCCATCTTGGATTACGTCATTTAAAGGACCAGCCATTCGTCGGCCGAGGAGGATGTTCCGCGCCGGAGGCCTTCATGATGGAGCCGCTCATCGCCGCAAGGATGAAGATAGAAGATGCCGCTTGAATGAAGACTTCTGCTGGATGGAGGACCTCTTTTGCCCCGATCGGATGAAGACTTCTGCCCGGCTGGAGGACCACTTGTGCCCGCATTGGATGAAGAGTTCGGCCCGGCTGGGTGAAGACGGCTCAAGGTAGGGTGGTCTTCAATGGGGTAGTGTTAGGTTTATTTAAGGGGGGATCGGGTGGGTTTTAGAGTAGGGGTGTGTGGGTGGTGGGTTGTAATGTTGGGGGGGTATTGTATTGCTTTTTTTTTACAGGTAAAAGAGCTGATTACTTTGGGGCAATGCCCCGCAAAAAGCCCTTTTAAGGGCTGATAAAAGAGCTGGTTACTTTGTAATTTAGTTTAGGGTAGGGAAATTTTATTATTTTAGGGGGCTTTTTTATTTTATTAGGGGGCTTAGATTAGGTGTAATTAGATTAAACTTCTTGTAATATTTTTTTATTTTTTGTAATTTAGTGTTTTTTTTTGTAATATAGTTTAGTTTATTTAATTGTATTTTATATTAGATAATTGTAGTTAATTTATTTAATTCATTTATTGATAGTGTAGTGTTAGTTGTATTTGTAACTTAGGTTAGGATTTATTTTAAAGGTAATTTTGTAATTATTTTAACTAGGTAGCTATTAAATAGTTATTAACTATTTAATAGTTATTGTACCTAGTTAAAATAAATACAAAGTTACCTGTAAAATAAATATAAATCCTAAAATAGCTACAATGTAATTATTAATTATATTGTAGCTATCTTAGGGTTTATTTTACAGGTAAGTATTTAGTTTTAAATAGGAATTATTTAGTTAATAATATTAATATTATTTAGATTTATTTAAATAATAATTAAGTTAGGGGGTGTTAGGGTTAGACTTAGGTTTAGGGGGTAATACATTTAATGTAGGTGGCGGCGGTGTAGGAGGATCAGATTAGGTGTTAATACATTCAATGTAGGTGGCGGTGGTGTAGTGGGGTCAGATTAGGTGTTAATACATTTAATGTAGGTGGCGGCGGTGTAGGGGGGTCAGATCAGATTAGGGGGTAATAAATTTAATGTAGGTGGCGGCGGGGTCCGGGAGCGGCGGTTTAGGGGTTAAACACTTTATTTAGTGGCGGCAGGGTCCGGGAGTGGCGGTTTAGGGGTTAATACATATAATGTAGGTAGCGGTGGGCTCCGGGAGTGGCGGTTTAGTGGTTAATACTAGGATAGGTTTATTGCGGTGTGGGCTATGGCGGTTTAGGGGTTAATAATTAGGCTTATTGCGTTGTGGGGGGTTGTTGGTCTAGGGGTTAATACATTTATTATTAGGAGTGAGAGGGGGGATTGCGGATATAGGGGTTTTACGCGTCGGGCTATTTTTGGAGGCAGGTTAGACAGTTACGGAAGATTTTATACTTTAGTTAGTTTTTTTAGGCGCAGGCAGTTTCTAAAGTGCCGTAAATCACTGGCGACTCCAGAAATTTGTATTTGTGCTTATTTCAGGACATCGCTAGTTTGTCCGACTTACGGCACTTTAGGAACTGCCGGCGGGGTATATTGGATACCCCAATGTGCAAGGTGAAACTACGGGTGGCGTGGGTTCCCTCTATTGCGCCGAAAACTACGCCGTATATCGGATCGCGCCCCTGGAGTCTTATTTATGTCACAAAAGTACTATAAAATTACCTATATTGGAATACATCTCATGCAAAAAACTCAGCTCTTTATACTGCAGACAATTATTATTAGAGATATATGCACAAATATTTTCAGATCTTGGTAAACTTTAAAATAAAATATAATTTAACTAAAAAAATGTCTGTTGTGGATATGAAATATCACTATTTAAACATCTCATTTAATGGAATAAAAACTATTGATTTAAACTTGTTTAAAATTGTTTTAAAATTACCAAGAAATGAATGTTTGTGCACAATTCATTTCTAGAAGAACATTGCTAATTGATAATGACAACGCTCATATCTCTGATAGACAACGAGACATTGAAAGGTATTATTTTCACAAGAGGAACATCCTTTTCACAGAATCCCCAAATCTTAATATGTTTTTAAATTAACAGTTTTAAATATAATAGAAAATAAATTACTTTAATGGATCTACAAATTCTCCTAAAATAGTAGGTAGAAAAATAACCACTAGATGGCGATATGGCAGTATGCTCGGAAACGTATCAATTTGTTTCTTGTATTTTAACTTAAAAATATAACTGCAATAAATTATCACAGTAATTATAACAGAATTCACACTTCCCACTATCAGACACTTGATTCTTTTTTTGAAGGCGATGTATTCTCACCAATTAACAATTGAACAAAGAAAATAATATAGGAATAGAAATGTAACAATAGGTATTTTGCTTTTTTATATTGTTGTTTAAGCACGGAAATCACAAATGTTTATAGAAGTAACTTCTGCTTTTATTGACATAATCATAACAATGTTATTTTACAATTTAGTTTGAGCAGTGTAAATTAATATTGAAGTAATTAGAGGCACCACCAACAAAATAGTGTAATGGTAGTTTTTATATTTTTATCCACTCCTGCATAAATTTCCTATATAGATGACTTACATTTATAAACTAATGGTTATCAAATTCATGGATATATAAAAAAAAATTGCAGCCTGTTCACTCCACCATTTGCAAGTACAAGACTGTCACTTGCTAGATATTTGCTAATAGATTTTCTGGATCATAAAAATCTACTTGACCTCAAGTTGATGCATATGTATGTTTGGAATATGAAGCTGGCGCTCCAAAAAATGGAGCGAGATTTAATATGGGGATAAACTTAAGAAATATTGAATGAGCAGATATATTATGCTAGTACAATGTGTTTAAACACATATGAAGATACGATAATAAGGTATAATATAAAATTTTAATAAAAACTATTTTTTAAAAACCAAAGTAAATACGTATATATTACTTATTAAAACAATATTGACCCATACAGATATGGTAGATACATGGGAAGTTCTACAAATATATAGGGACGTCTCACTGTGTACACCTGTGTGCTAAGCTGACAATAAAAAAACAGCTGACTGTTTTTAAGGAGCTTTGTTAAGCACATCGCTATTTCTTGATACCAAGCAAGCCAAAATCGAATGATCCATATAACCGGTGTATACCTGTTGATATCCTGGGAGTGTCTAGGGACACGGTGGAGACAGGTTTGGAAGGATTCACCTATTGCCAAGAGTGATCATTTTGGCTAGCAGCTCAAGTGTTTCAGCGGCCCTCAATACAGGGCCAGTACAGAATCTGCAAGTTGAGAGGCTCAAAGGATTGTCTGAGGATAAAGAGGAGTCAAGCTCACATCTTGCAATATGTGTATCACCATTACGGAGAAAGGTCCAACACTATTATCATCAAAATATTTCTTTACCAGTATCACTCAAGTTAGCTACGGCTAAAGACTGCGGTCTCCATGGCAATCTAGATTGCTACTTCACCAGTGCACTGTCAACATTTGGAAACATTGTAACGGCAATTGTATTAAAATCTACATCACGTGAGTAAAGAGTCCTATCAGACTTTCTAGTATTCCGATCACGTGACATTCTTTTTATCCACAGAAGTATACTGAACTCTGCACAGCTCCACTGAGCATCTACCTCCCGAAATAAGGTGTTTTTTTATTCTCAGCACACAGGTGTACACAGGGGGACGTCCCTATATATTTGTAGCGCTTCCCATTTATCTACCATATATGTATGGGACAATATTGTTTTAATAGGTAATATATACGTATATGTACTTTGTTTTTTAATTTTTTTTTTTTTAAATATTATGTTTATACCTTATTATCGTATTTTCATATGTGTTTAAATGCAATGTACTAGCATAATATATCTTTGCTCATTCAATATTTATTTACTTTATCCCCATATTACATCTCGCTCCTATTTTTTGGAGCGCCAGCTACATATTCCAAATATACATAGCTATCCACTGTCTGTTTTAAAGGGCAGACGTTTTAGGCCTCGCTTCCATTGAGTCGTTAAAAATGGAGCCGTAAGCTACCGAAGCGGCCGACAGCTAAAAGTAATTTACGGCTCCATTTTAGTACCAGGTTTCCATTTAAATATTTTGCGGATAGCGTGCAGTCGCTCTTTTCGTGTAGCTGTAAGTTAACGTTGTGTTAACGCTTCCATCTGATGTCGGATTTCTTGAAAATCAATTAGTTGCTAAGGTAACCCGACCTTACGCTATAGAATTTACGTTTAACGTCCGTGCTCCTTACCGGTGATCACCTCTCAAGAAAAATAAAGAAACACTTATCCATATTTTAAATAATCAAATACTATTTTCTAATATAATTATATTTACCACTTCATAAATATAAGCAATATTTATTGCTGCCCTAGGCATAGGTCTAGTTTGCATTCTGTAGATATGTTCTTGCATATATTATGATATTTAAATATATACTGATATTTCTATTAGAATATAAGTTCAACTATTTCTATACATGAGACAACAATAAATATTACTTATAACAATTTATTTCTACATTAAAACATTTGCATTATTTTCAAGTTTTATAATTTCAATAGAAAATAGGTCTCAAAAAGCACAATTTTCCTCTTTTACACCTAGTTGAGTTGGGTGTAATATTTCTCAATGTATCAACAGCCTCCGACAGTGTATTAACGGTTAGCGCTTTCATTGGAAACCTGGTATAATTTATCGATTAACGCTTCTATTACTTTCTATGGGACGCAAAGATCTTTTCGGCAGCCGAAGTCCGGCTGCCGATATTGAGGTATAACGCGCCATTGGAAACAGTCGATAAACGATATTGCTTCCGACAGCATATTTATCGGTTTGCGAGTGCACTCAAACTGAATTACGACTCAATGGAAGCGAGGCCATAGTTTGGCTAGAGATACTTGCTTTTAGCGCTGCTTATATTGTTTCTTCTCAAGCTGATGCATGACAGTTTTTTCAGACACTTGCATAATTGGGGTCTTGTTTGTTGTAATTTTTTTCATGCATATTTAAGAGTTAAATAATACACACTTCTTTAAAATTACTCCCATAATACCTATCAAAATTAAAACAATATGTCTGGTTATTCTGATTATGGAAAAAAAAAACTTTTTTCAAGCAGGCAAATTATGAAGCAAAACCTTTCAAAATAGTAACTATGATTCTGAGAATACCAAAACAACCTACATAATTACTTGATGCTGTTGTTAGAACTATGAATTCTGGGTAGTTCCATTAAATAAATGAACAGACATATTTTCAGGTTTGTGGCAAAGATAATGTTGCTTGTAATAAAAAAATGCAAACTATTTATTTAAAACATTTTAAAGGTTAAAAGGACATAAATTTCATTACTCTAGTAATTTCAAGTGAGGTTAATTCATTATTGATAAAAGGAATGAGCTCTAGAGATAGCAAACAGTTTCATCACAATTATTGTAATCAAACACTTAAAGAATTCCTCAATAATTTGACATCTGCCTAATTTCAGTACATTCTTCTTAGGTGAACTATCAGTAATTCTATAAACTGAGACCTGTATATTCATTTAATATCACATAAAGTTCATTTTTATCTATGATGTCATTCCAGATACAGAGAAATGTTATACAAACTGACATCACATAAAACAACTGTTCTAAAAGAAAACAAACATATTTGTGCACCAAAATAAATGTTAAAAAAGCCTGACATAATTTAAAGGGACAAAAAAAGAAATAAATTAAACTTTATTGATTCAGATAGAGCATTTTGCTTTAAACAACTTTCTAATTTACTTCTATTAGCAAATCTGTTTAGTTTCTTTGTATCCTTTGTTGAAGTGTACGCTCAGGATCAGCAATGCATTACTGGGAGATAGCTGAACACATCTGGTTAGCAAATGACAAGAGGCATATGTGTTTATCCACCAATCACCATCTAGTTCCTGACCCTACCTATAATATAAGGCGACTAAAGCTAATTTGATGATAGAAGTAAATTAAACTTTACGTTCCCATTAGCTGTTGACCAGTGAAACATTGGAATTATACTGAGGAACCCAGTGCGTGCCAGGGCTAGGTTTGCTGCCTTTCTTGGAAACAAATACAGGCCATGTTAATTATCACACATTTAAAATAAATAATTATACGGCATAGCACAGAAAGTAAAGCTGCTAGGATTAGGTTTTAAATTATGATCACCTAGATTACGAGTTTTGCGTTAGTGGCTATGCGGTGCTAACGAGCAGTTTATGCTCACCGCTCACTTACAGACAGTGCTGGTATTACGGGTTTTTACAAACCCGGCGTTAATCGCAAAAAAGTGATCGTAGAGCAAAACTTTGCTCCACATCTCACCTCAATACCAGCGCTGCTTACGTTAGCGGTGAGCTGGCTGAACGTGCTTGTGCACAATTTCCCCATAGGAATCAATAGGGGAGAGCCGGCTGAAAAAAAACCTAACACCTGCAAAAAAGCAGCGTTTAGCTCCTAACGCAGCCCCATTGATTCCTATGGGGAAAATACATTTATGCCTACACCTAACACCCTAACATGAACCCCGAGTCTAAACACCCCTAATCTTACTTATTAACCCTAAAATGATGGCCCGACATCGCCGACACCTACATTATATTGATTAACCCCTAATCTGCCGCTCCGGACACCGCCGCCATCTACATTATACTTATGAACCCCTAATCTGCTGCCCCCAACGTCGCCGACACCTACATTATATTTATTAAATCCTAATCTGCTGTCCCCCAATGTCGCCGCAACCTACCTACACTTCTTAACCCCTAATCTGCCGCCCCCAACGTCACCGTCACTATATTAAAGTTATTAACCCCTAAATCTAAGTCTAACCCTAACCCCCCTAACTTAAATATAATTTAAATAAATCTAAATAAAATTACTATTATTACCTAAATAATTCCTATTTAAAACTAAATACTTACATATAAAATAAACCCTAAACTAGCTACAATATAACTAATAGTTACATTGTAGCTAATTTAGGATTTAGTTTTATTTTACAGGCAAGTTTGTATTAATTTTAACTAGGTAGAATAGTTATTAAATAGTTATTAATTATTTAATAACTACCTAGTTAAAATAAAGACAAATTTACCTGTAAAATAAAACCTAACCTAAGTTACAATTACACCTAACACTACACTATAATTAAATTAATTCCTGTAAAATAAAAATAAACCCTAAGCTAGATACAATGTAACTATTAGTTATATTGTAGCTAGCTTAGGGTTTATTTTATAGGTAAGTATTTAGTTTTAAATAGGAATTATTTAGGTAATAATAGTATTTTTTATTTAGATTTTTTTAAATTATATTTAAGTTAGGGGGTGTTAGGGTTAGACTTAGATTTAGGGCTTAATAACTTTAATATAGTGACAGTGACGTTGTGGGCGGCAGATAAGGGGTTAATAAATGTAGGTAGGTGTCGGCGATATTAGGGACAACAGATTAGGGGTTAATAACATTTAACTAGTGTTTGCAATGCGGGAGTGTGGCGGTTTAGGGGTTAATATATTTATTATAGTGGCGGCGATGTCCGGTTCAGCAGATTAGGGGTTAAAAAATTTTATTTTAGTGTTTGCGATGTGGGGGGCCTCGGTTTAGGGGTTAATAGGTAGTTTATGGGTGTTAGTGTACTTTTTAGCACTTTAGTTAAGAGTTTTATGCTACAGCGTTGTAGTGTAAAACTCTTAACTACTGACTTTAAAATGCGGTACCAGTCTTGACAGGAGAGGGTCTACCGCTCACTTTTTGGCAGACTCGTAATACCGGTGCTATGGAAGTCCCATTGAAAATATAGGATACACAATTGACATAAGTGGATTTGCGGTATTTCCGAGTCTGGCCAAAAAAGTGAGCGGTAGACCTGTACCTGCAAGACTCGTAATACCAGCGGGCGCTAAAAAGCAGCGTTAGGACCGGCCAACGCTGCTTTTTAAGCCTAAAGCACAACTCGTAATCTAGCCGGATATATTTATAATTAGATTAAGTTTCACTATAACAGGGCGCTTATTTCTATTAATTTTGTGGAGCTATACAAATAAATTATGATAATTATTATAAAAATAATAAACATAAACAAAACTGTAAAAATACCAGCCTTGCTAGTAAAATACCAACTGGGTGGCAAGTACCATAGCCAGGGCTAGATATTGTACACTGCGCTGCCTTGGTCGAAGAATAAAATGACACTCCATAACTATTTAACACTACAATCTAAACCTAACCGGAGCACTGATTTACATCATTAAAGGAAAATGCACACAGATATATACAAAATGGCTTGGGATCATTTAGATTACTTAAAGGGACATGAAACTCTACAATTATTTCTTGATTCAGGAAGAACATACAATTGTAAACAATTTTCCACTTTTCTTCTATTATCAAACTTGCTTCATTTTCTTGGTATCATTTGGTAAAGGAGCAGCAATGGACTACTGGGTAAATCTCGTAAGCCAATGAAAAAAGGCATATATGTGTACCCACCAATCAGGAGCTAGCTGTTGGTAGTACATTGCTGCTCCTGAACCTACCTAGGTATACTTTTCAACAAGCCTACTCTCCCCTTGTATTGCCCCTGTCAATGCTACCAGGGCCCCCATCGCCTCTTATGTCCCACCCCAACTCTTATGCCTCTCCCTCATCTCACTGCTTCCCTGCTCTGCCCTCAACAGGGCCCAACAACCTCTGGGGCCAGGGAAACCAAACACCCAGGACTCCAAGAGCAACAGATCCCCATTCCAGGAATAGGACCTCCAACCTTAAAGGGACAGTCTACACCAGAATTGTTATTGTTTTAAAAGATAGATAATCCCTTTATTACCCACTCCCTAGTTTTGCATAACCAACAGTTATATTACTTGCATTACCTTGTATCTAAGCCTCTGCAAACTGCCCCCTTATTTCATTTCTTTTGACAGATTTGCATTTTAGCCAATCAGTGTTGACTCCTAGGTAACTCCACGGGCGTGAGAACAATGTTATCTATATGACACAGATGAACTAACGCCCTCTAGTTGTGAAAAAATGTCAAATAGATTCAGATAAGAGGCGGCCTTCAAGGTCTAAGAAATTAGCATATGAACCTCCTAGGTTTAGTTTTCAACTAAGAATACCAAGAAAACAAAGCAAATTGGTTAAAAAAGTAAATTGGAAAGTTTTTTTTAATTGCATGCCCTATCTGAATCATGAAAGTTTATTTTGGACTAGACTGTCCCTTTAACTGCTTAGTTATTGCTAGCACATAATTATCGGCTGTCTTAGTGACACCACTGATCTGCTCAGGTCCTTTATGCCAGACTGCCAGGTCCACCCCTGCCTGGCTCTAGCAATGACCCTCCCTTGATTCCAATAAGGTAGTTAGAGCCTACTGTACTATGGGTAATTCAGTAAGAAAATATAGGGCTAGATTTTGTGCGGAAGCTATTGTTTTTCAAACAAGCGATATCGGGTTTTTGTGGAAGTTTGCATCCAGTTTAAATTCCGTTCTTATTACAAGTTGAAAGTAAATATGAACGTTTAAGCGCAATCGCGATTTACACTAGAATAATTACTGCAACTTCAGAGCTTTGGTTAACTGTTATGCAAGTCAAAAACATTGTCAGAAAACACATCAAATATACATTTGAAAGTACAGTTATACTCATAACAACACTATCTGATAAAAAGTATTAAAAAAAATTTGCAATAAAAAAGTAAGAGCTTAACGTTATGAGGTCTCAGGAGGACTACAAAGGTAAACACAGAGATACATATATATGTCTAAATATGTGTGTATATATATATATATATATATATATATATGTTTATATGTGTGTACAGATGTATTTAGACATATATACACATAAATATCTATGTACACATACAGTATATATATACACAGTCCTAAAGCCCGTTCACACAGGCCATTTTTTGCAGTATAGCGGTCCCACCCCTTGCTCTCTCTCCCCCTCTCTTTTGCGCTCTCTCTCGCTCCACCTCTCTTTTGCTCTCTTTCTCCCTCTCTCTTTTGTGCTCTCTCCCCCTCTCTTTTGCTCCCTCTCTCCCTAGTCTCTTTTGCTCTCTCTCCCCCTCTCTTTTACGCTCTCTCTCCCCCCTCTCTTTTGCGTTCTCTCTATCTTTTGTGCTCTCTCTCCCCCCTCTTTTGCGCGCACTCTCTCTCCCTATCTCTTTTGCGCTTTCTTCTCTCCCCCCCTCTCTTTTGCGCTCTCTCTCTCCTCCTCTATTTTACTCTGTCTCTCTCTCTCTCTCCTTATTTTTGCTCTCTCTCCATCCCTCTCTTTTGCTCTCTCTCCATCCCTCTCTTTTGCTCTCTCTCTCCATCCCTCTCTTTTGCTCTCTCTCTCCATCCCTCTCTTTTGCTCTCTCTCTCTACCCCTCTCTATTGCTCTCTCTCCCCCCTCTCTTTTGCTCTCTCTCCCCCCTCTCTTCTACTCTCCCCCCTCTCTTTTGCTCTCTCTCCCCCTCTCTTCTGCTCTTCCCCCTCTCTTTAGCTCTTTCCTATCTCTTTTTGTCTCTCCCCCTCTCTTTCTATTTCTCTCCCCTCTCTCTCGTGCTGGCCGTGCCCGTCCACGCCCCACCACGCCCATGCTCCGTCCAGTCACGCCCATGCTCCCGTCTGGCCACTCCCACTCCCACTTTCGCAGCAAACAGCAGCATGTCAGGTAAGGCCAGGTGTGTTTGTCCTCGTGCTGTTTCTACTGCGCATGACATGTTAGGACAAACACACTTGGCCTTTTATATTATAGGATATATATATCCTATACTATAAAAGGCCAAGTGTGTTTGTCCGAAGCTGTCATGCGCAGTAGAGACAGCACGAGGACAACCACACCTGGCCTTACAATCCCTAAGTCTCTGCAGTGCGAGCAGAAGTGGGTGTGGCCGAGCATGGCCGGGGGCGTGACCGAGCATGAAGGCCTGTGAAGGGGCGTGACCGAGCATGAAGGGGGAGGGGCCAGGCGGCCCATGAAAGTCCGTGCAGACTGAGAGCTCAAAACAGCTCAAAAGAGCCGGAGAGAGTGGGTAGGGAAAAGATAAGAAAGGTGAGAGAGAGATCAAGAGGGGAGATAAAGAGAGCACAAGAGAAGGAGAAAGACAGCAAAAGAGAGGGGGAGGGAGAGCAAAAGAAAGGGAGAGAGAGATCAAAAGAGAGGGGGGAAGAGAGAGGGAGAGAGGGGGGGGAAGAGAGAGAGAGAGGGGGGGAGAGAGAGAGGGGGGAGGAGAGAGAGAGGGGAGAGATAGATCAAGAGGGGAGAGAGAGATCAAGAGGGGAGATAAAGAGAGCACAAAAGAGGGAGAGAGACAGCAAAAGAGAGGGGGAGGGAGAGCAAAAGAAAGGGGAGAGAGAGATCAAAAGAGAGGGGGGGAAGAGAGAGAGAGAGAGGGGGGGAAGAGAGAGAGGGGGAGAGAGAGAGGGGGGAGGAGAGAGAGAGGGGAGAGAGAGAGAGCGCAAAAGAGAGGGGTGAGAGAGAGAGAGCACAAAAGAGAGGGGTGAGAGAGAGAATGCAAAAGAGAGGGGTGAGAGAGAGCACAAAAGAGAGGGGGAGAGAGAGCACAAAAGAGAGGGGGAGAGAGAGCGCAAAAGAGAGGGGGAGAGAGTGCAAAAGAGGGGGGGGGAGAGAGTGCAAAAGAGGGGGGAGAGAGAGCGCAAAAGAGAGGGGGGAGAGAGAGCGCAAAAGAGAGAGGGGAGAGAGAGCTCATAAGAGAGGGGGAGAGAGAGAGCTCAAAAGAGAGGGGAGAGTGAGGGAGAGAGAGTGCAAAAGAGAGGGGGGAGAGAGAGAGCGCCAAAGAGAGGTGAGAGATAGATCAAGAGGGGAGATAAAGAGAGCACAAGAGAGGGAGAGAGACAGCAAAAGAGAGGGGGAGGGAGAGCAAAAGAAAGGGGAGAGAGAGATCAAAAGAGAGGGGGGGAGAGAGAGAGAGGGGAGAGAGAGAGAGCAAAAGAGAGGGGTGAGAGAGAGCACAAAAGAGAGGCGTGAGAGAGAGAGCGCAAAAGAGAGGGGTGAGAAAGAGAGCACAAAGAGAGGGGGAGAGAGAGTGCAAAAGAGAGGGGGACAGAGAGAGTGCAAAAGAGGGGGGGAGAGAGCGCAAAAGATGTGTTTTTAAATAGATTTCCCTGTATATAGCTATACCTATAAATAATCATATACATATATATATATAAATAAGATTATAACAAAGTATTGCAGTATACAGTGACATAATATTCAAAGACAAGCTTTCGAGAGTTTTCCTCCCTTCCTCAGGTCAGAAGCAATACTGATCAATCTGATATAGATATACATCACATGCAACAAATGGAAGGGAGGGAGGGGGTGAGAGAGAGAACGCAAAAGAGAGGGGGAGAGAGAGCACAAAAGAGAGGGGGAGAGAGAGCGCAAAAGAGAGGGGGAGAGAGTGCAAAAGAGGGGGGAGAGAGAGCGCAAAAGAGAGGGGGGAGAGAGAGCGCAAAAGAGAGAGGGGAGAGAGAGCTCAAAAGAGAGGGGGAGAGAGAGAGCTCAAAAGAGAGGGGAGAGTGAGGGAGAGAGAGCGCAAAAGAGAGGGGGGAGAGAGAGAGCGCCAAAGAGAGGGGAGAGATAGATCAAGAGGGGAGATAAAGAGAGCACAAGAGAGGGAGAGAGATAGCAAAAGAGAGGGGGAACGAGAGCAAAAGAAAGGGAAGAGAGAGATCAAAAGAGAGGGGGGGAGAGAGAGAGCGCAAAAGATGTGTTTTTAAATAGATTTCCCTGTATATAGCTATACCTAGAAATAATCATATATATATATATATATATATATATATATATATATATATATATATATAAATAAATAAGATTATAACAAAGTATTGCAGTATGCAGTGACATAATATTCAAAGACAAGCTTTCGAGAGTTTTCCTCCCTTCCTCAGGTCAGAAGCAATACTGATCAATCTGATATAGATACACATCACATACAACAAATGGAAGGGAGGGAGGGGGTGAGAGGGGTGTCATATAAGCAAAGAATGTGTCTGAAGGAGAAAATAGCCAGAAAGAGTAAATAAACAGAGGAGAGTAAATAGGTCAGATGAGAGGAAAAACAAAAAGGAAAAAGAAACCAATATAGGACAATAAGATGAGAGATTATAGAAAGTTATGGTAGCGTGTGAGAAAGCCAGAGTCTACATTAAGTCCTTCATTTCTGGTGTTGAAATGTGTGATCATTTTCATCTCAAACGTCTTTCGTTCATGACAGTCTTTGAAATTCCCTTTAAGAATTTTAATTCTGAGGTTAAGGATGGAGTGACCAGTCTGATGAAGTAATGACCAACAGGGGTACAATATTCATTTTCCCTGTGGTTTTTGATTGAGTGTCTGTGTAGATTTATTCTGAGATGCAGCTTTAGGCCAGTTTCTCCAATGTAGCAACCTCTGTCACACGCTGTACACTGTATCATGTACACCACATTAGCAGATGAGCACGAATAGGATCCTTTAACCCCTTAATGACCACAGCACTTTTCCATTTTCTGTCCGTTTGGGACCAAGGCTATTTTTACATTTTTGCAGTGTTTGTGTTTAGCTGTAATTTTCTTCTTACTCATTTACTGTACCCACACATATTATATACCGTTTTTCTCGCCATTAAATGGACTTTCTAAAGATACCATTATTTTCATCATATCTTATAATTTACTATAAAAAAAATGATAAAATATGAGGAAAAATGGAAAAAAACACACTTTTTCTAACTTTGACCCCCAAAATCTGTTACACATCTACAACCACCAAAAAACACCCATGCTAAATAGTTTCTAAATTTTGTCCTGAGTTCAGAAATACCCAATGTTTACATGTTCTTTGCTTTTTTTGCAAGTTATAGGGCCATAAATACAAGTAGCACTTTGCTATTTCCAAACCATTTTTTTCCAAAATTAGCGCTAGTTACATTAGAACACTGATATCTTTCAGGAATCCCTGAATATCCCTTGACATGTATGTATTTTTTTTTAGTAGACATCCCAAAGTATTGATCTAGGCCCATTTTGGTATATTTCATACCACCATTTCACCGCCAAATGCGATCAAATCCAAAAAATCGTTCACTTTTTCACAAATTTTTTCACAAACTTTCGGTTTCTCACTGAAATTATTTACAAACAACTTGTGCAATTATGGCATAAATGGTTGTAAATTCTTCTCTGGCATCCCCTTTGTTCAGAAATAGCAGACATATATGGCTTTGGCGTTGCTTTTTGGTAATTAGAAGGCCGCTAAATGCCACTGCGCACCACACGTGTTTTATGCCCAGCAGTTAAGGGGTTAATTAGGGAGCTTTTAGGGAGCTTGTAGGGTTAATTTTAGCTTTAGTGTAGTGTAGTAGACAACCCCAAGTATTGATCTAGGCACATTTTGGTATATTTCATGCCACCATTTCACCGCCAAATGCGATCAAATTAAAAAAAACTTAAAATTTTTCACAATTTTAGGTTTCTCACTGAAATCATTTACAAACAGCTTGTGCAATTATGGCACAAATGGTTGTAAATGCTTGTCTGGGATCCCCTTTGTTCAGAAATAGCAGACATATATGACTTTGGCGTTGCTTTCTGGTAATTAGAAGGCCGCTAAATCTTGCTGCGCCTCACACATGTATTATGGCTAGCAGTGAAGGGGTTAATTAGGGAGTTTGTAGGGAGCTTGCAGGGTTAATTTTAGCTTTAGTGTAGAGATCAGCCTCCCATCTGACACATCCCACCCCCTGATCTCTCCCAAACAGCTCCCTTCCCTTCCCTCCCCCACAATTGTCCCCGCCATCTTAAGTACTGGCAGAAAGTCTGCCAGTACTAAAATAAAAGGGGTTTTAAAAAAAAATAAAAAGAATTTTTTAGCATATGTACATATGCTACTGTGTAGGATCCCCCCCTTAGCCCCCAACCTCCCTGATCCCCCCCAAAACCGCTCTCTAACCCTCCCCTCTGCCTTATTGGGGGCCATCTTGGGTACTGGCAGCTGTCTGCCAGTACCCAGTTTGCAATAAAAAGTGCAATAAAAAGGGCTTTTTTTGTTTTGTTTTTCTTTTCTGTAGTGTAGCTTCCCCCACCCCCACACAGACAAACCCCCACCACCTTGCTGATCGTTTGTTTTTTGGTTTTTTTTTTACTTTCAGCATTTTTAATTTTCAAAAGTTTCTGTAGTGTAGCGGTTCCCACCCGCTCCCTCCCCGTGCACGCGCCCGCCCCCACCCTCCCGTGCATGCGCGCGCGCCCGTGCGCGCCCCCAGCCACCCCCGCCAACGATCCCGCCCCCCATTCACATAACCAGGGCCATCGATGGCCGCCACCCGCCTCCCGGTCCGGCTCCCACCCACCAACGCAGTAAGCCACCGATCTCCGGTGCAGAGAGGGCCACAGAGTGGCTCTCTCTGCACCGGATGGCTTACAAAGGTTATTGCAGGATGCCTCCATATCGAGGCATCACTGCAATAACCGGAAAGCAGCTGGAAGCGAGCAGGATCGCTTCCAGCTGCTTTCCACACTGAGGACGTGCAGGGTACGTTCTCAGGCATTAACTGCCTTTTTTCTGAGGACGTACCCTGCACGTCCTCAGTCGTTAAGGGGTTAATATTGTATGATGTGTTATTGTGTTTGGCTGTGTTGTTGTCACATATAGGTTGACACAGTTTGTAGAGTGATTTGTTGCATCGTGCAGTGCCATTCTGTGTAAGCTTCGGGGGTTCAGGAAATGTTTTTTTGAGTGTGGGGTCTTCTGAAATTAGTGGTTGTAGCTCTTTAATAATTTTGCGTACTCCTTCCAGAGTAGGGTTGTAAGTGACTACTAGAGGGGTTCTTGTTTTGTTTTCCTTTTCTTTGTATTGTAGAAGCCTTTTCCGTGGTGTTTTTAGATATTGTCCTTTCCTTGTAGCCCTTTTGCCTAAATGACTCTGACAGTGTACTCAGGTGCTGATCTCAGTCTTTTGTGTTCTGAGGAAGGGAGGAATACTCTCGAAAGCTTGTCTTTGAAATATTATGTTAGTCCAATAAAAAAGGTATCACTGCATACTGCAATACTTTGTTATTTGAGCATTTTATCTACTGGACTAACAAGGCTAATCCAAGCTTCAATATATATATATATATATATATATATATATATATATATATATATATATATATATATGTGTGTGTAAAATCCATCAGCTAAATATTTAAATATCTTTTTTGGGAATGTAATTTTACATGCGCGACTTCTCAAAGTCTATGGGGCCTATTTATCAAGCCGTCAACAGCAAATACGCTGGAATTCCGCAGCATAATTGTGGTGAGCTTGATTCCTCTTACTTATCAAACCCTTCAGACCAGCAAAAATAGAATTTTGTGAGGTAACATACGATCCGCTGGTCTCAGTCCGACACAGATCGATGCTTACGTCACTACAGATGCAAATTCGGCACTGACTACTTTTGCTAGTTATCAAATTTCTAACAGGTACGCTCGCCACTATTCCGGCCCAGCATACCTGTTTTTCAATCCGTCGCCCTGGAGGCGGCGGATGCCATAGGAATGAATGGGAGTCTGAAAGCAGCAAAAGCTATGTTCGCTGTTGCCCGATATCCCATTGATTCCTATGGGAGATTATAAGTAACGTTTACACCTAACACCCTATCATTTACCCCGAGTCTAAACACCCCTAATCTGCCGCCCACTACACCACCGCCACCTACATTATACTTATTAATCCCTAATCTGCCACCCTGAAACCGCCGCCACCTACATTATACTTATTAACCCCTAATCTGCCGCCCCGACACCGCCGCCACCTACATTATACTTATTAATCCCTAATCTGCAGCCTCGACACCGCCGCCACCTACATTATACTTATTAACCCCGAATCTGCCGTCCCGACACTGCCGCCACCTACTTAAAGTTATTAACCCCTATGCCGCTGCTCCCGGAGCCCACCACCACTCTAATAAATGTATTAACCCCTACCCCTCCGCTCCCAGAGTCCACCGCCACCTACATTATACTTATTAACCCCTAATCTGCAGGGCCCTACACCGCCACCACCTACATTATGTTATTAACCCCTATCCCTCCACTCCCGGAGCCCACCGCAACTAAATAAAGTTATTAACCCCTAAACATTGCCATAAACTAAATTAACCTATTAACCCCTAAACCTAACAACCCGCTAATTTAATATTAAATATTAACTCATACATATCTTATTATAAATTTAAGCTTACCTTTAAAATTAAATGAAACTATATTAAACTATTAATTAATCTACCCTAAATATTATACTAAAATTACATTAAACTATATTAAATTACTAATTAATCTACACTATTATAATAAAATTACATTAAACTATGTTAAAATAAAAATTAATCTACCCTAACTATTATACTAAAATTACCTTAAACTATATTAAAATAATAATCTACCCCAACTTTTAAACTAAAATGACATTAAACTACAAATTAAAATAACATAATTTATGTAAGAACTTACCTGATAAATTCATTTCTTTCATATTAACAAGAGTCCATGAGCTAATGACGTATGGGATATACATTCCTACCAGGAGGGGCAAAGTTTCCCAAACCTTAAAATGCCTATAAATACACCCCTCACCACACCCACAAATCAGTTTAACGAATAGCCAAGAAGTGGGGTGATAAGAAAAAAGTGCGAAGCATATAAAATAAGGAATTGGAATAATTGTGCTTTATACAAAAAAATCATAACCACCACAAAAAAGGGTGGGCCTCATGGACTCTTGTTAATATGAAAGAAATGAATTTATCAGGTAAGTTCTTACATAAATTATGTTTTCTTTCATGTAATTAACAAGAGTCCATGAGCTAGTGACGTATGGGATAATGAATACCCAAGATGTGGATCTTTCCACACAAGAGTCACTAGAGAGGGAGGGATAAAATAAAGACAGCCAATTCCTGCTGAAAATAATCCACACCCAAAATAAAGTTTAATGAAAAACATAAGCAGAAGATTCAAACCGAAACCACTGCCTGAAGTACCTTTCTACCAAAAACTGCTTCAGAAGAAGAGAATACATCAAAATGGTAGAATTTAGTAAAAGTATGCAAAGAGGACCAAGTCGCTGCTTTGCAAATCTGATCAACTGAAGCTTCATTCCTAAACGCCCAGGAAGTAGAAACTGACCTAGTAGAATGAGCTGTAATCCTCTGAGGCGGAGTCTTACCCGATTTAACATAGGCAAGATGAATTAAAGATTTCAACCAGGATGCCAAAGAAATGGCAGAAGCTTTCTGGCCTTTTCTAGAACCAGAAAAGATGACAAATAGACTAGAAGTCTTTCGGAAAGATTTAGTAGCTTCAACATAATATTTCAAAGCTCTAACAACATCCAAAGAATGTAACGATTTCTCCTTAGAATTCTTAGGATTAGGACATAATGAAGGAACCACGATTTCTCTACTAATGTTGTTGGAATTCACAACCTTAGGTAAAAATTGAAAAGAAGTTCGCAACACCGCCTTATCCTGATGAAAAATCAGAAAAGGAGACTCACAAGAAAGAGCAGATAATTCAGAAACTCTTCTGGCAGAAGAGATGGCCAAAAGGAACAAAACTTTCCAAGAAAGCAATTTAATGTCCAATGAATGCATAGGTTCAAACGGAGGAGCTTGAAGAGCTCCCAGAACCAAATTCAAACTCCATGGAGGAGAAATTGACTTAATGACAGGTTTTATATGAACCAAAGCTTGTACAAAACAATGAATATCAGGAAGAATAGCAATCTTTCTGTGAAAAAGAACAGAAAGAGCAGAGATTTGTCCTTTCAAGGAACTTGCGGACAAACCCTTATCTAAACCATCCTGAAGAAATTGTAATATTCTCGGAATTCTAAAAGAATACCAAGAAAAATGATGAGTAAGACACCAAGAAATATAAGTCTTCCAGACTCTATAATATATCTCTCTAGATACAGATTTACGAGCCTGTAACATAGTATCAATCACAGAGTCAGAGAAACCTCTTTGACTAAGAATCAAGCGTTCAATCTCCATACCTTTAAATTTAAGGATTTCAGATCCGGATGGAAAAAAGGACCTTGCGACAGAAGGTCTGGTCTTAACGGAAGAGTCCATGGTTGGCAAGATGCCATCCGGACAAGATCCGCATACCAAAACCTGTGAGACCATGCCGGAGCTATTAGCAGAACAAACGAGCATTCCCTGAGAATCTTGGAGATTACTCTTGGAAGAAGAACTAGAGGCGGAAAGATATAGGCAGGATGATACTTCCAAGGAAGTGATAATGCATCCACTGCCTCCGCCTGAGGATCCCGGGATCTGGACAGATACCTGGGAAGTTTCTTGTTTAGATGAGAGGCCATCAGATCTATCTCTGGAAGCCCCCACATTTGAACAATCTGAAGAAATACCTCTGGGTGAAGAGACCATTCGCCCGGATGCAACGTTTGGCGACTGAGATAATCCGCTTCCCAATTGTCTACACCTGGGATATGAACCGCAGAGATTAGACAGGAGCTGGATTCCGCCCAAACCAAAATTCGAGATACTTCTTTCATAGCCAGAGGACTGTGAGTCCCTCCTTGATGATTGATGTATGCCACAGTTGTGACATTGTCTGTCTGAAAACAAATGAACGATTCTCTCTTCAGAAGAGGCCAAAACTGAAGAGCTCTGAAAATTGCACGGAGTTCCAAAATATTGATCGGTAATCTCACCTCCTGAGATTCCCAAACTCCCTGTGCCGTCAGAGATCCCCACACAGCTCCCCAACCTGTGAGACTTGCATCTGTTGAAATTACAGTCCAGGTCGGAAGAACAAAAGAAGCCCCCTGAACTAAACGATGGTGATCTGTCCACCACGTTAGAGAGTGTCGAACAATCGGTTTTAAAGATATTAATTGAGATATCTTCGTGTAATCCCTGCACCATTGGCTCAGCATACAGAGCTGAAGAGGTCGCATGTGAAAACGAGCAAAGGGGATCGCGTCCGATGCAGCAGTCATAAGACCTAGAATTTCCATGCATAAGGCTACCGAAGGGAATGATTGTGACTGAAGGTTTCGACAAGCTGTAATCAATTTTAGACGTCTCTTGTCTGTTAAAGACAGAGTCATGGACACTGAATCTATCTGGAAACCCAGAAAGGTTACCCTTGTTTGAGGAATCAAAGAACTTTTTGGTAAATTGATCCTCCAACCATGATCTTGAAGAAACAACACAAGTCGATTCGTATGAGACTCTGCTAAATGTAAAGACTGAGCAAGTACCAAGATATCGTCCAAATAAGGAAATACCACAATACCCTGTTCTCTGATTACAGACAGAAGGGCACCGAGAATCTTTGTGAAAATTCTTGGAGCTGTAGCAAGGCCAAACGGTAGAGCCACAAATTGGTAATGCTTGTCTAGAAAAGAGAATCTCAGGAACTGAAAATGATCTGGATGAATCGGAATATGCAGATATGCATCCTGTAAATCTATTGTGGACATATAATTCCCTTGCTGAACAAAAGGCAATATAGTCCTTACAGTTACCATCTTGAACGTTGGTATCCTTACATAACGATTCAATAATTTTAGATCCAGAACTGGTCTGAAGGAATTCTCCTTCTTTGGTACAATGAAGAGATTTGAATAAAACCCCATCCCCTGTTCCGGAACTGGAACTGGCATAATTACTCCAGCCAACTCTAGATCTGAAACACAATTCAGAAATGCTTGAGCTTTCACTGGATTTACTGGGACACGGGAAAGAAAAAATCTCTTTGCAGGAGGTCTCATCTTGAAACCAATTCTGTACCCTTCTGAAACAATGCTCTGAATCCAAAGATTGTGAACAGAATTGATCCAAATTTCTTTGAAAAAACGTAACCTGCCCCCTACCAGCTGAACTGGAATGAGGGCCGTACCTTCATGTGAACTTAGAAGCAGGCTTTGCCTTTCTAGCAGGCTTGGATTTATTCCAGACTGGAGATGGTTTCCAAACTGAAACTGCTCCTGAGGACGAAGGATCAGGCTTTTGTTCTTTGTTGAAACGAAAGGAACGAAAACGATTGTTAGCCCTGTTTTTACCTTTAGAATTTTTATCCTGTGGTAAAAAAGTTCCTTTCCCACCAGTAACAGTTGAAATAATAGAATCCAACTGAGAACCAAATAATTTGTTTCCCTGGAAAGAAATGGAAAGTAGAGTTGATTTAGAAGCCATATCAGCATTCCAAGTTTTAAGCCATAAAGCTCTTCTGGCTAAGATAGCTAGAGACATAAACCTAACATCAACTCTAATAATATCAAAAATGGCATCACAGATAAAATTATTAGCATGCTGAAGAAGAATAATAATATCATGAGAATCACGATTTGCTACTTGTTGCGCTAGGGTTTCCAACCAAAAAGTTGAAGCTGCAGCAACATCAGCCAATGATATAGCAGGTCTAAGAAGATTACCTGAACACAGATAAGCTTTTCTTAGAAAGGATTCAATTTTTCTATCTAAAGGATCCTTAAACGAGGTACCATCTGACGTAGGAATGGTAGTACGTTTAGCAAGGGTAGAAATAGCCCCATCAACTTTAGGGATTTTGTCCCAAAATTCTAACCTGTCAGGCGGAACAGGATATAATTGCTTAAAACGTTTAGAAGGAGTAAATGAATTACCCAATTTATCCCATTCTTTGGAAATCACTGCAGAAATAGCATTAGGAACAGGAAAAACTTCTGGAATAACCGCAGGAGCTTTAAAAACCTTATCCAAACGTATAGAATTAGTATCAAGAGGACTAGAATCCTCTATTTCTAAAGCAATTAGTACTTCTTTAAGTAAAGAGCGAATAAATTCCATCTTAAATAAATATGAAGATTTATCAGCATCAATCTCTGAGATAGAATCCTCTGAACCAGAAGAGTCCAAAGAATCAGAATGATGGTGTTCATTTAAAAATTCATCTGTAGAGAGAGAAGATTTAAAAGACATTTTACGTTTACTAGAAGGAGAAATAACAGACAAAGCCTTCTTTATGGATTCAGAAACAAAATCTCTTATGTTATCAGGAACATTCTGCACCTTAGATGTTGAGGGAACTGCAACAGGCAATGGTACATTACTAAAGGAAATATTATCTGCTTTAACAAGTTTGTCATGACAATTATTACAAACAACAGCTGGAGGAATAGCTACCAAAAATTTACAGCAGATACACTTAGCTTTGGTAGATCCAGCAGGCAGTGATTTTCCTGTAGTATCTTCTGGCTCAGATGCAACGTGAGACATCTTGCAATATGTAAGAGAAAAAACAACATATAAAGCAAAATAGATCAAATTCCTTATAAGACAGTTTCAGGAATGGGAAAGAATGCCAAATATCAAGCTTCTAGCAACCAGAAGCAAATGAAAAATGAGACTGAAATAATGTGGAGACAAAAGCGACGCCCATATTTTTTAGCGCCAAATAAGACGCCCACATTATTTGGCGCCTAAATGCTTTTGGCGCCAAAAATGACGCCACATCCGGAACGCCGACATCTTTGGCGCAAAATAACGTCAAAAAATGACGTAACTTCCGGCGACACGTATGACGCCGGAAACGGAAAAGAATTTTTGCGCCAAAAAAGTCCGCGCCAAGAATGACGCAATAAAATGAAGCATTTTCAGCCCCCGCGAGCCTAACAGCCCACAGGGAAAAAAGTCAAATTTTTGAGGTAAGAAAAATATGATAATTCAATGCATAATCCCAAATATGAAACTGACTGTCTGAAAATAAGGAAAGTTGAACATTCTGAGTCAAGGCAAATAAATGTTTGAATACATATATTTAGAACTTTATAAATAAAGTGCCCAACCATAGCTTAGAGTGTCACAGAAAATAAGACTTACTTACCCCAGGACACTCATCTACATGTTTGTAGAAAGCCAAACCAGTACTGAAACGAGAATCAGTAGAGGTAATGGTAAATATAAGAGTATATCGTCGATCTGAAAAGGGAGGTAAGAGATGAATCTCTACGACCGATAACAGAGAACCTTATGAAATAGACCCCGTAGAAGGAGATCACTGCATTCAATAGGCAATACTCTCTTCACATCCCTCTGACATTCACTGCACGCTGAGAGGAAAACCGGGCTCCAACTTGCTGCGGAGCGCATATCAACGTAGAATCTAGCACAAACTTACTTCACCACCTCCCTTGGAGGCAAAGTTTGTAAAACTGATTTGTGGGTGTGGTGAGGGGTGTATTTATAGGCATTTTAAGGTTTGGGAAACTTTGCCCCTCCTGGTAGGAATGTATATCCCATACGTCACTAGCTCATGGACTCTTGTTAATTACATGAAAGAAAACTATATTCTATATTTAAACACCTAACCCTATTTAAATAATTTAAATCTACTCTAAAAAATTACTAAGTTACAAAAAACTTACAACTAAGTTACCAAAAATAACAAACACTAACGGCTAGATTTAGAGTTCTGCGGCCAAAGGGGTGCGTACTGTAGTTTTAATGAGCAATACTGCACTGGGAGTTTAGCTGAAACAATGAAGTCCATCATTATCCATTAAGGGGATGTGCAAATATTATTGCAAAGCTTCTCGTGAGATTTCGAATTTCAAGACAATTCAATAAAAACTCAGATATTAAAAGGTTTCCAGTGGCTTTGCACCATGGTTAGAGGACAGTATAATTACAAGACATTTCTGTTATGTTCCTATAGAATAACGTATCAGCCTAGTCTTAACATTTTTTAAAACAAATTAACATCCTTTTTGCTGCAATTATTTTTCAATAGCTAAACTCCACCCACTATTTACCTTATATGGAGAAGCTAATCTGGGCTTTAGTCCACAGACAGGGCTAGGCAATTACAATTGAATGCATTGTTTTGCACTTATCTGATAATATGGACATATAGGTAGCAGAGGTAGCCTTGAGAAGGTAGCAGGGTGCATTTCAAGTTCTGAGAATTAGAAATTGTTCAATTTTCAGAGCTAAATAACATGAAAACTATTGTCATCATGCATAACTAGACATTTTATATTAACATTTCAAGGTGTTTCCTGTCCCAATAATTTCACCAACACTTTACTTTGACAGAATTTTAAAGGGGTATTCAAATCTTTCAGAAAACACTTTTTTTTCAAATCCTGATTTTGGAAAGCATATGCATTTCTTATACATGCATGCATCTGGCTGATCTTTTTCAGTTTTGTTTGTCAAATAATATTTTTTAGAGAAGACTACAACCAACATCACTGTACTAATGTATATTATATTATGAATGTAGTTTGGTTGAAAGAAAAAAAAAATCATTAGTATTGAACAATGTTAAAACTCACGGCACTTCTATGTTTTATGCCCATGAGCATATAAATGCAAATTAACTATGCACAGATGGTCATTTCAGTAACTGATTGTCTTCGGATGCTATTTTTTAATTCAGATGTTATTTTGAGCTAGACTTTGAAGGTATTTTGATTTTGAATAGCTAATTTGATTTTAACAAACTTTTGACTAGATGATTTCCTGGTTGACCACACTATATTAAAAATCATTATAAGTGGCTAAAGGACTTATCATTTGTCTTGATAAGGAGATAATGTACTCATCCTCTGTTAACGTTTACAGCATAAAAAAAGCATAAAGAGAATAGATGCTGTTAATCTTTGTCATGGGACCAGGAGGTACCCTCTTACCTTGATGCCGGGTGTCCTCCCGGTCTCCTCATGCTGCTGACATGGTGGTCTTGCGCGGGTTCACGTGTATGCGCATGAGCATCGGTGCCCGCACTAGAAGTATTGCAGGTGTCGGGAGGTGCATGTGCAGGCATCGTGGGAGCGCGCGTCATACTTCTGATGCTGGATCAGCATGGGGAGTGTCTATAGAGCACTCCCCCATTAACTGATCTCCTTATTGGTTACCTGGAACTGAAGCTTCCAGGTTGTCATGGTGATGGGGGTGTTCTTAGTCTCCGTAGGCCTTTATAAGCCCAGGCACTCCCCTTGCTCAGTGCTAGGTTATTCTGCATTATTTTCAGAGACCATGCATTATTTCTCCTGTTACCCTTTTACTGAGTCCTTTTTTCCTTACAATATTTGCTTTCCCGGTTGCTGACTCTGGCTTATATTTTGGACTACGTCTACCGCCACCTGCCCTGACTACGGAATTGTCTGACCAAGCTTTACTTAACATTATTTATTAGAATCTGTGTCTCCAGCCACTGGGTTTCAGACTTTTTAAAATTGGAGGATACATCCTCCAAGGTGACAATCTTCTGTAAAAGTCAAAACTTTATAGTAGAACTAACAGTTTCACATGCAGGGGAAAATCACTTGTTTCATAAGACACTGAGGGCCAGATTATGAGTGGAGTGCTATTTAACAATCGAGTGTTAACAGCACTAGAAGTAAGCTTTTTTGCTCATCAGGTTGTACTTGTATTATTAGTAGAAAGTAAACTGTTTTCACTCTCGGGTAACCCGATGGTTACAAAAAGCCAAAGGTAGAATATCACATGCGGGTTCATGTATTACCCCATAGAAGTCAATGGAGCAAAAAAGTGTAAAAACTTACGACCAAACCCAATTGCATATTCTCAAGTGTGCTAACCGAACATCAAAATAGGAATATTTCACATTCCAATGTTCTTCATATAGAAGAATATGTTTGATGCATTCAATTCATAAATAAATATTTTTACATATATATTATGGCATTTTGGTACAATATATATCTATATCTTTATACAGTGTATATATAAATATTTTGTTTGAATAATTTTTATTAGATGGTGTTATTAACTGTACTTTGTATTGTATTTTTTATGTGTTTTGTGCAACTTTTTTGTTTCGCAAAACAGTTAACTAGAGCTCTGAGGACACGCGATAATCATTCTAGCGTAAATTGAGATTGCGCTCAATCACATTTACTTTCAACTTTTAATACGAGCGGTAAACCCAATAAGCGTAAACACCCGCGATAAACCCATTAACATATACGTCTAGCAAAATTATTCAGACCAGGGGCGTATTTAGGTTTTGTGCTGCCCTAGGCACTCAAAATTCTGCTGCCCCCCCCCCCCCAAAAAAAAAAAAAAAAAGATTTTAGGCCTTTTTTCCCCTTAATATTTTTTTGGGTCAGTGTGTAAAATGTTTATTTTTTTTTCATTTATTTTTTTCATAACAATTCAAAAGCTGATCTAAGCAGTGCACAGACGCATCCAGTCTGTTAGTAACTAAGACCTGCAATAAGCACTGCGCTCCCTGATCCACCACAGCTGACAAGGGGAGGCAGCATATCGGCACAAGGTCTTCTCCAGCCTCACCTTGTAAGCATAGCCCCGGTCAAGTTTCTCACCAAGAACGCTTCCACTGCAAAAATGCCGGCGGCTCTAAATGAATCAACGGTTTAAAGGAGTACTGCCTGTAAAGAGTGATCTTAATCAGTGCACGTGCCTTGTCTTCTCTGTAAAAGCCTGCACTTTATCGCTCACTGTACTGTGTGCTGGCTTTTAGAGAGATGGTAGGGCAGATGTGCTGCCCCTCCCAAATCTGCTGCCCTAGGCACCGGCCTTGTTGGCCTAGGCCATAATACTCCCCTCAGACCCTTAAGCAATTCTCTCATTTTGCTGAAAAACAATTAATATATTGAACTTTTGTTCTGTGTGATACTTTATCTTAAAACCTTTAATCTAAAAAAAAAAATATTTTAAGGTGACATTAGTTTCATGTTGAAAATATTTTGAAAAAACAAAACAAATGCTAAGATATGCAGTTTGCAAAAAAATATTCAAACCCTTGAAGCTTCATGTTAAACAGATGAAAAAACACAACAACAAAAAACAGATTTATATACGTTTTTTTCTTGTATACTTTGGATTTTCAAAACCCTGCTAACCGAATTATAGTTTTAATACTTTTAAAGCACTTGTTTTTCTGTAGATATTTCACAGTGCAGTGCCTTATGGCCAATATAAAAACATATATAAATCGCTATTCTATTTTCTTTTAATCATCTATTCACAGTACAGCCTTATAGATATATTCAGATAGAACATGCAATTGTAAACAACTTTCTAATCTACTTCTATTATCAATTTGTTTTGTTCTCTTGGCATCTTTTGTTGAAAAACGGGGATGTATGCTTAGGGGCCGGCACATTTCTGAAGCACTATGGCAACAGTTTTGAAAGAATGTTATACATTTGCAAGAGCACTAGGTGGCAGCACTATTTCCTGTCATGTAGTGCTTAAGTCACCTACCTAGGTATCTCTTCAACAAAGAATATCATTAAAACAAAGCAAATTTGATCATAGCAGTAAATTGGAAACTTTTTTTTTTAAATGGTGTGCTCTGTCTAAATCACAAAAGAAAAATGTTTGGGTTTCATATCCCTTTAATATTTAACAAGGAATAAATCAATTCAATCTAATAATACATTTGAGACAACAATATAAAGGGACAGTCTACACCAGAATTTTTATTTTTTAAAAGATAGATAATCCCTTTATTACCCATTCCATAGTTTTGCATAACCAACACAGTTATAATAATATACTTTTTACCCCTGTGATTACCTTGTATCTAAGCCTCTGCAAACTGAACCCTTATTTCAATTCTTTTGACAGACTTGCATTTTAGCCAATCAGTGCTGGCTCCTAGGAACTCCACGTGCGTGAGCACAGTGTTATCTATATGACACACATGAACTAACACCCTCTAGTGGTGAAAAACTGTCAAAATGCCCTGAGAGAAGAGGCGTCCTTCAAGGGCCTAGAAATTAGCATATGAACCTCCTAGGTTTAGCTTTCAACTAAGAATACCAAGAGAACAAAGCAAAAATTGGTGATACAAGTAAATTGGAAAATGGTTTAAAATGACATCCCCTACAAGACTGCCCCTTTAATTTAGTATGTTGGTGTGTACTTTTAAATAAAAAAAAAATAACCTTTAATTAGGGTTTCTTATGGTTGCTTCATGAAATAATGATAGCACTTGTGTCCTATTTATATGCAGAGAAATATGAATCATAACACTCTGTTCACATAAATTAAATTACAAGAGTATAGATATGGTAGAATATAATTGGTGTTATGGAACTGTTATTTCAAATGCCCTGTTACAGCACAATCCTCCTTATTGTGTTCATGTTTTTAAATAAAACTGTATTTTAATTTAAGCTATGTGTAGACTTTTTTATATAGATGCAGTTGAAAGCGTATTCACACATTTGTTTTTATTTTATATACACAATTATTAACAACTGTTTTGTGAATTCTAACGTGATATTGAACTTCGTTTTCTGTGGCGCTTGATCCCACGTTTCCTAGAGGAGCCAAAAAGTAAATTCAGTAACAGAATAACAGAATTTACTGTTAAAGGGACAGTCTAGTTTAAATGAAACTTTCACGATTCAGATAGGGCATGCGATTTTCAACAACTTTTCAATTTACTTCTATCATTAAAATTGCTTTGTTATCTTGGTATTCTTTGTTGACAGCTAAACCTTAGTAGGCACATTTGCTAATTTTATAAGCCCTTGAAGGCAGCCTCTTATCTCAGTGCAGTTTTACATTTTTCACAATTAGACACTGCTAGTTCTTGTGAGACATATAGATAGCATTGTGCTCACTTCTTTGGAGTTATTTAGGAGTCATCACTGATTGGCTGGGATGCAAAGTTGACAAAAGAACTGAGATAAGGGGGCTGTCAGAAGATTCTTAGATACAAGGTAATCACAGTTGAAAGCTAAACCTAGGACGGCTCATATGATAATTTCTAAGCCCTTGAAGGCCACCACTTATCACATGCTTTTTTATTTGCTTTTCACAACAGGGGAGAGCTAGTTCACGAAAACCATATAGATAATATTGTGATCATGCCCATGGATTGTGGCAGACACTGCACTAATTGGCTAAAATGAAAGTCAATAGATAATAAATAAAATGTCATGTGATCAGGGGGCTGTCAGAAGATGCTTAGATACAAGGTAATCACAGAGGTAAAACGTATATTAATATAACAGTGTTGGTTATAAAAACTGGGGAATGGGTAATCAAGGGATTATCTATTTAAACAATACAAATTCTGGAATAGACTGGCCCTTTAAACCTTTCTTAGAAGCAAAAGCCAAGAACAATTGTTAGTCAAAAGCAAAATATATTTAAACAAAAACGTGATAGGTCTGGACAGATACTAAAAAGAACTCAAGCCAACTCTAAGGGAACCGTGATCTCTTTAACACAGTCCAATATATAGTATATGAAGAAGGGGGGAAGACAGAGTGGCGCACAAGGCTGAGTTCACATACAAAATAAAAAGGGATAAATACCAATGGTCTAAAGTGGAAATAAATATATGTAAGAAAGACAATAAAAACAGATAAGCACTATATACAGATCTACTATATACAGATATACAGATCAGAAAATACAGATTAAACAAATGAATTCATGCAATACATAAAATCCCTAGAACATATCTAAATGATTAGGAATTATTAATTTAGATATGTTCTAGGGATTTTATGTATTGCATGAATTAATTTGTTTAATCTGTATTTTCTGATCTGTATATTAAATTCACTTCTTAATGATTTGACTTTTTATAGTGCTTATCTGTTTTTATTGTCTTTCTTACATATATTTATTTCCACTTTAGACCATTGGTATTTATCCCTTTTTATTTTGTATGTGAACTCAGCCTTGTGCGCCACTCTATCTTCCCCCCTTCTTCATATACAAAATATATTTAAAGGGACATTGTAGTGCAAACACTGTATGCTTTAATTCATTAGAGCATGAAATATTAGCACTACCAACATAACCCTTTGGGTTACAAACATAGTTAAAGCACTGCTCGGGAGATGCAAACAGCTGCTGGTCCTAAGATGACACAGTCAGTGAGTTAGTAAATCAAACGACCCAGTTATGCGTTTACAGCTGCTGATTGGCTTTATGGTCTTGTCTGCTTGGGACCATCAGTTCTCTTTAGTTCCTGAGCGGTACTTTAATCTGTTTAACTTCTTTGTTAGGGTTAATCACAGAGCATATCATTTTAGTAATACTGACCCTGCAAGTCTAACAAATCAGAGAATGTCATTTATTAACTAATATGTTTATTTATTACCTATTTAACCCTTTCAGTGCTAACAACGGCTCTGAGCCGTCGCAGAGCTTCCCACTCAGGTGCTAAGGACGGCTCAGAGCAGTCGCTAGCATTCTCCCACCTTGAGGGAGATCTGGGGGCTCCCACCCTCTCCTACCCCGGTGATCGGGCCTGTATAGTGAAAAGCATCACCGGGGTTTCACGTTTTGCACGGTGACGTCATGTGCAATGACGTCACCGAGCAACTTTATTTAAAAATAACAATGTTAAGTATAGGAAAAGGGGGCATGCTTAGAAGCCTGTATCTCAGGCATCTAAGCAGCTACAGACTCCCAAGTCTCACCGTTGAAAAGGTAATCGCATAACCTTTCCAACCTTTAAACAGCTTAGCACAAAGGTGGGAAAGTGCTTAGGGGGTTTATGCACAAGATTAAAAATCGTAAAAATGAAATAAATTAAATATTCACAAGCTTCGAACAAACAAATCTTCAGTCTATATAACTTCAATTCAATCCTTTTTCAAATAAATCTGAATTGACCAATGCTCAGGAATATGTTTGAGTATAGAACCTCCAAATCTGGGTAGCTAAGATTTCATTCCAATCCATCAGGATTTCTGAGCATTAATGTGTGTTTTTTTTTCTTTTTTTCTTAGATTTTACATTCAATTAGACTGTTAGAATTATTAAAAATATGTTAATTTATAAATGATGTAACAGTAAAAACTAGCTAATCAAACAAAAAGGCTTTTTTACACAGGCATGGCAAGTTTTACATCTATTTAATTGAAACAAGAGCATTCATCTGACTCCTGTAGTGTTGTGTGTGTGTAATATGATGTCATACTGTGTGGCCCTTTGCACATTCCCTGAATACTCTGTGCCCTTCATTCTGCACCAACCTCTAACTATGGAAGATTGTTCTTGTTGACCGAAAGGTGATGCAAGGAGCATAGATGGGCAGAAGGTTATCATTGCTAATGCACAAGTCACCAACGGTGTTGTGTGTGGCCCAGCAGTCTGCATTGTTTAGTGTTTGCTAATTGCAGCGTGTGGCTACCTACTAGGCGGCACGTAAAACTAGTCTTTGGGGAAACACTGGTCACCACCCACCATACCATATACCATTTAGAAAATTGTAACAAACAAAAGAAAAAGAATTCTACTGAACAATGCTCTTCCAGTATACATGGAATTGCTTATACTTGCACAAGAGCAATGCACATGCATACAGACCTAACTTGTATACATTCTATAAATGCAGAGGAGAGAAACAAACTTAGGCCCAATTTAACGAATGGCGGTTGCACAAGGTTCATTCCTAGGAACCTGTCCACCTGGCATTGCAGCCAGTCACTGCACAAGCAAATACTTGAGCAGAAACAACCTACATCCTCACGCCACCAATCGTGCAAGAGCAGGGATTGTTGATCAATCCATTTGGATCTGATCAGGAAGATTTAATGCTGCCACCCATGAGGTGGTGGGAAAGGATAAGACTTAAGACTGCTGCTAAAAAAATAGCGTAAATGGAGCCCTAAGAGTTGAGTCTAATGACTGCTTATTCTTTGTGAATCAAATTGGAAGAGGTAGAGGATTAGTGTTCATTATAGCTATGATAGTAACTGCAACTGCATGCAATTTGGCTTTGCAGGCAACCCCAGATAAAGTACTGTAACATATCTAGATGAATTAGACAAAAAGGGACATAATACTCATATGCTAAATCACTTGAAAGTGACGTAGCATAAATTTAAAAGACTGACAAGAAAATATCACCTTAACATCTCTATGTAAAAAGGGAAGATATTTTAGCTTACAATTTATTCAGCTCACTGGAGTTTGTGCTCTGTGAAAATCTTTCAAAATGCAGTGAGATTAGAGGCGGCCCTCAAGGGCTTTGAAATGGGCATATGAGCCTACCTAGGTTTAGCTTTCAACAAAGAATACCAAATGAACAAAGCAAATTTGATGATAAAAGTAAAATGGAAAGTTGTTTAAAATGGCAAGGCCTATCTGAATCATGAAAGTTTAATTTTGACTAGACTGTCCCTTTAAAGAGAGAGCAAAGGTAAAAATCATTGTAATAACAAAGGATTTTACAGAGGTAAAGAACACAATATAAACAGTAAAAAATGGTAAAGTACCAACAGAGGGAGAGTACAATTCTTTTGAGAAGCAATAAAGCTCCTGGTATATGTTATCTTTGTAATCTCCTTGGACATATTAAACACAGCAGTGTCAACATTTGTTTTCAGCAAAACAGGAACAAATCAAGGAACTGGAAGAATGTTATTTTGTCAGCTAATTCAGAAACTAATAAAGCTTGTAGAGGCTCTGAAATAGTGCAGTTATCGTCATGTAGCATCACTCCTAGCACTTCTAGGGATAAGATACCATTTTATGAATGGATATCACATATGTTTGTGTATTATTTGTTGAAGTGTCTGTATAATTTGTGATTGTAGATAAATGTTTAAAGAGTTAACAGAACATGAGTTACAAGCTTGTTCCATATGAAAAAGTTATTTAATAGATAGGGAAGAATATTAGAGCCAAATAGACATGAAATTATGCAATAATAATAAGATTAATAATAATAAGATTTCGTTCTTATTATTTATGATTAAAGGGAGTTTTATGCCGAAATCTGGAATCATACTGTAATTAACTGAAATCCATTATTCAAAAGGAATGTAACATCTTTATAACTGATATTGTTCTCAAGGTATATGAGGATTAGACATTAGAATTCATCAGTTTTATCAGCTGCTATATGCAGAAGAAAGTGGCCGCTCACGGCATTCACCTCTTTTTCTTCTTGTGAAAGTGCAGCACACTACGACTGTCACTATTACTTCGTTAAGGTTTAAATAAGAAATGTTGCCAAAGGATAAAGTTAAAGGGCCATAATAGATTAAAAATTACACGCTCTAATTTGTTAGAACATGTCATTTTAAGACTATCGACCCTACACCCCTTTGCAGGTGTTAAACGCATAGTTTTTACACAATCAATAGTGCAATAATAATGCACTAACACATTACATTATTTTGTTTTTGCACTTTTATGTCCCTTTAAAGGAAGACCAGTTATGATGTATTAGACAAGGAGTAAAATTTTATATTTGTAGAGACTAGGGGGCCAATTTACTAAATGTTGGATGGACATCGCTAATTTAACATTGCACAAGCATTTAACATTGCAATATAACATTGCACATCGGCATTTAACATTGCATAAGCATTTCTAATGAAATGCTTGTGCAATGCCGCCCCCTGCACATTTGCAGCCAATCGGCCGCTAGCATGGGGTGTCAATCATCTCAATAGTATCTGATCAGAATGATTGCTGTCCGTCACCTCAAAGGTGGCGGACGAGTTAAAGTGATGGTCAATTTATCCAATCCAAATAACGACAAATTAATTAACATACCATATATGCATCAGTCGCTATATATTTTTTTAAATATAATCGGTCATTATTTATAAATACTTACTTTCTAATATACTAGATCATTGACACACTCCGCCCCATTCAACTTCCTTATTATATCAGTGCGATCTTGATTTGTGTCCCACCCGCTCTGTAATGATTCATGACGCGATGCTTATATGTAATATGTTGTCCGCGCATGCTCTATTCAACTCGTATGGCTAAAATGTAAACAATGATTCATGGCATTCATTGTTTACATCCAAAGCTGAGAAAAGCAAAACAGACCATCTGCGCACGCGCAATGCTGCTGTTTATGCTAATGTATTCAACGAATGCTAATGTTCTGAATGACGTAATGAACGCTTGCACAGAAGTTTTTCATTTTTTTCTTTTCAAGATACATGACAAAATGACAGAAATTTGATTGGCTAAAGGAAAACACGCAAAAAAAAAAGGTATAAGTGTCGGGGCTGCCGGAACAATCATTACAACAGTAGCAGTTAGAAAAAGAAATACAGAAGTTAGAATGCAAAAAGCAAATTTATGCTTACCTGATAAATTAATTTCTTCTATGGTACGACGAGTCCACGGATTCATCCTTCACTTGTGGGATATTATCCTCCTGCTAACAGGAAGTGGCAAAGAGCACCACAGCAGAGCTGTCTATATAGCCCCTCCCTTAGCTCCACCCCCCAGTCAAATGACCGAAGGTACAGGAAGAAAAAGGAGAAACTAAAAGGTGCAGAGGGGACTGAAGTTTAAAATAAAAAAATATAATCTGTCTTAAAATGACAGGGCGGACCGTGGACCTGTCGTACCATAGAAGAAATTAATTTATCAGGTAAGCATGAATTTACTTTTCTTCTATAAGGTACGACGAGTCCACAGATTCATCCTTTACTTGTGGGATACAATACCAAAGCTACAGGACACGGAAGAACGGGAGGGACAAGACAGATGGTTAAACAGAAGGCACCACTGCTTGAAGAACTTTTCTCCCAAAAATAGCCTCCGAAGAAGCAAAAGTATCAAATTTGTAAAATTTGGAAAAGGTATGAAGCGAAGTCGCAGCCTTACAAATCTGTTCAACCAAAAAGAAAGAGAGGTAGCCGTAGCTTTTTGACCTCTACGTTTTCCAGAATAGACAACAAACAAAGAAGATGTTTGACGGAAATCTTTGGTTGCTTGCAAGAAAAACTTCAAAGCACAAACCACGTCCAAGTTGTGCAACAGACGCTCCTTCTTAGAGGAAGGATTAGGACACAGAGAAGGAACAACAATTTCCTGATTAATATTCCTATTTGTAACAACCTTAGGAAGGAATCCAGGTTTGGTACGCAAAACCACCTTATCAGCATGGAAAACCAAATAAGGCGAGTCGCATTGCAATGCAGATAGTTCAGAAACTCTTCGAGCCGAAGAGATAGCAACTAAAAACAGAACTTTCCAAGACATAAGCTTAATATCTATGGAATGCATAGGTTCAAACGGAACCCCTTGAAGAACTTTAAGAACTAAATTCAAACTCCATGGTGGAGCAACAGGTTTAAACACAGGATTGATTCTAACTAAAGCCTGACAGAATGACTGAACGTCTGGAACATCTGCCAGACACTTGTGCAGTAGAATTGATAAAGCAGATATCTGTCCCTTTAAGGAACTCACTGATAGCCCCTTCTCCAATCCTTCTTGGAGAAAGGACAAAATCATAGGAATCCTGATCTTACTCCATGAGTAGCCTTTGGATTCGCACCAATAAAGATATTTACGCCATATCTTATGATAAATTTTCCTAGTGACAGGCTTTCGAGCCTGAATCAAGGTATCTATGACCGACTCAGAGAACCCCCGCTTGGATAAAATCAAGCATTCAATCTCCAAGCAGTCAGCCGCAGAGAAACTAGATTTGGATGCTGGAACGGACCTTGAATCAGAAGGTCCTGTCTCAGTGGCAGAGTCCATGGTGGAAGAGATGACATGTCCACTAGGTCTGCATACCAAGTCCTGCGTGGCCATGCAGGTGCTATCAAAATCACTGAGGCTCTCTCCTGTTTGATTCTGGCAATCAAACGAGGAAGGAGAGGAAATGGTGGAAACACATAAGCCAGGTTGAATGATCAGGGTACTGCTAGAGCATCTATCAGTACTGCCTGAGGATCCCTTGACCTGGACCCGTAACAAGGAAGTTTGGAATTCTGACGAGACGCCATCAGATCCAATTCTGGTGTGCCTCATTGCTGAATCAATTGTGCAAACACCTCCGGATGGAGTTCCCACTCCCCCGGATGAAAAGTCTGATGACTTAGAAAATCCACTTCCCAGTTCTCCACTCCTGGGATATAGATTGAATCTGTCCTAAGCCAGCTGAGGCCACGCCTGAAGTGCGTTGAAAATCGATCTCAGTTCTAGAATATTTATCGGGAGGAGAGCCTCCTCCTGAGTCCACAAACCCTGTGCTTTCAGGGAATTCCAGACTGCACCCCAGCCCAATAGGCTGGCGTCCGTCGTCACTATGATCCATGCTGGCCTTCGGAAACACATTCCCTGGGACAGATGATCCTGTGACAACCACCAAAGAAGAGAGTCTCTGGTCTCTTGATCCAGATTTATCTGAGGCGATAAATCTGCATAATCCCCATTCCACTGATTGAGCATGCATTGTTGCAGTGGTCTGAGATGCAAGCGAGCAAACGGAACTATGTCCATTGCCGCTACCATTAGACCACTGATGGCCGAGTAATGGAATGAAGATCTTGGCAGGTGGTTAAAATCTTTGATTTCCTGACCTCTGTCAGAAAATTTTTCATGTCCACCGAGTCTATCAGAGTTCCCAGGAATGGAACTCTTGTGAGAGGGATAAGTGAACTCTTTTTTACGTTCACCTTCCACCCATGAGAGCTTAGAAAAGCTAACACGATGTCCGTGTGAGATTTGGCTAGTTTGTAAGTCGACGCCTGAATTAAGATATCGTCCAGATAAGGCGCCACTGCTATGCCCCGCGGCCTTAGAACCGCCAGAAGGGACCCTAGCACCTTTGTGAAAATTCTGGGAGCTGTGGCCACCCCGAAGGGAAGAGCCACAAACTGGTAATACTTGTCCAGAAAGGCGAACCTGAGGAACTGGTGATGATCTTTGTGGACAGGGATGTGTAGATATACATCTTTTAAGTCCACGGTGGTCATATATTGACCATCCTGGATCATTGGTAAAATAGTCCGAATGGTCTCCATCTTGAAGGATGAGACTCTGAGGAATTTGTTTAGGATCTGGAGATCTAAAATTGGTCTGAAGGTTTTTCTCTTTTTTGGGAACCACAAACAGATTGGAGTAGAACCCCTGCCCCTGTTCTGTTTTCGGAACTGGACAGATCACTCCCATGGTATATAGGTCTTCTACACAGCGTAAGAACACCTCTCTTTTTGTCTGGTTTACAGACAATTGAGAAAGATGGAATCTCCCCCTTGGAGGAGAATCTTTGAAATCTAGGAGATACCCCTGGGTTACGATTTCTAAAGCCCAGGAGTCCTGAACGTCTCTTGCCCAAGCCTGAGCAAAGAGAGAAAGTCTGCCCCCTACTAGATCCGGCCCCGGATCGGGGGCTACCCCTTCATGCTGTCTTGGTGGCAGCAGTGGGCTTCTTGGCCTGTCTACCTTTGTTCCAAGTCTGGTTAGGTCTCCAGACTGACTTGGATTGGGCAAAATTCCCCTCTTGCTTTGCAGCAGGGGAAGAAGTAGACGGGCCACCTTTGAAGTTTCGAAAGGAATGAAAATGATTTTGTTTGGTTCTCATCTTATTTGTCTTATCCTGAGGAAGGGCATGGCCTTTCCCTCCAGTGATGTCTGAAATGATCTCTTTCAGTTCAGGCTCGAATAGGGTCTTACCCTTGAAAGGGATGGCTAAAAGCTTATATTTTGATGACACATCAGCCGACCAGGACTTAAGCCATATTGTTCTACGCACTAAAATGGCAAAACCTGAATTCTTTGCCGCTAATTTAGCCAGTTGAAAAGCGGCATCTGTAATGAAAGAATTAGCTAGTTTGAGAGCCCTAATTCTATCCAGAATATCATCTAATGGGGTCTCAACCTGAAGAGCCTCCTCCAGAGCCTCGAACCAAAAAGCAGCTGCAGTAGTTACAGGAACAATGCACGCTATAGGCTGGAGAAGAAAACCCTGATGAACAAATATTTTCTTTAGGAGACCCTCTAATTTTTTATCCATAGGATCTTTGAAAGCACAACTGTCCTCAATAGGTATAGTTGTACGCTTAGCCAGGGTAGAAATAGCTTCCTCCACCTTAGGGACCGTCTGCCACGAGTCCCGCATGGTGTCTGATATGGGAAACATTTTCTTAAAAGTAGGAGGGGGAGAGAACGGAATACCTGGTCTATCCCACTCCTTAGTAACAATGTCCGAAATCCTCTTACGGACCGGAAAAACATCAGTGTAGACAGGAACCTCTAGAAATCTGTCCATTTTACACAATTTCTCTGGAACTACAATAGGATCACAATCATCCAGAGTCGCTAAAACTTCCCTGAGCAATAAGCGGAGGTGTTCTAGTTTAAATTTAAAAGCCATCATATCTGAGTCTGTCTGAGGGAACATCTTTCCTGAATCAGAAATCTCTCCCTCAGACAACAAATCCCTCACCCCCAACTCAGAAGACTGTGAGGGTACATCGGATATGGCTAATAAAGCGTCAGAGGGCTCAGCATTTGTTCTCACACCAGACCTACTGCGCTTCCCCTGCATCCCAGGCAGCTTAGATAAAACCTCTGTGAGGGAAGTATTCATAACTGCGGCCATATCTGCAGGGTGAAAGAGATTAGACGAACTAGAAGTACTTGGCGTCGCTTGTGCGGGCGTTAATGGTTGTGACACTTGGGGAGAATTAGATGGCATAACCTGATTCCCTTCTGACTGAGAATCATCCTGCGACATACTTTTAGTAGCTAAAAACAAAATGTATGCTTACCTGATAAATTTCTTTCTCTTGTGGTGTATCCAGTCCACAGGTTCATCCATTACTTGTTGGATAGTCTCCTTCCCAACAGGAAATTGCAAAGAGGACACCCACAGCAGAGCTGTCTATATAGCTCCTCCCCTAACCCCCACCCCCAGTCAATCAACCGAAGGCAAGTAAGAAAAAGGAGAAACTATAGGGTGCAGTGGTGACTGTAGTTGTAAAAAATAAAAACTCCTGACTTAAAAATGACAGGGCGGGCTGTGGACTGGATACACCACAAGAGAAAAAAATCTATCAGGTAAGCATAAATTTTGTTTTCTCTTGTAAGGTGTATCCAGTCCATGGGTTCATCCATTACTTGTGGGATACCAATACCAAAGCTTTAGGACACGGATGAAGGGAGGGACAAGGCAGGAACTGAAACAGAAGGCACCACTGCCTGTAAGACCTTTCTCCCAAAAATAGCCTCAGAGGAAGCAAAAGTATAAAATTTGTAGAATTTAGAAAAAGTATGAAGCGAAGACCAAGTTGCTGCCTTGCAAATCTGTTCAACAGAAGCCTCATTTTTAAATGCCCATGTGGAAGCTACCGCTCTAGTAGAATGAGCTGTAATCCTCTCAAGAGGCTGCTTGCCAGCAGTCTCATAAGCTAACCGGATCATGCTTCTCAGCCAAAAAGAAAGAGAAGTTGCCGAAGCCTTGAGACCTCTCCTCTTTCCAGAGTAGACAACAAACAAGGCAGATGTTTGACAAAAATGCTTAGTTGCTTGTAAGTAGAACTTTAAAGCACGAACCACATCCAGATTGTGCAATAACCGTTCCTTCTTAGAAGAAGGATTCGGACACAGAGAAGGAACAACAATTTCATGATTAATATTTCTATTGGAAACAACCTTAGGAAGAAAACCGGGCTTAGTACGTAACACCACCTTATCCGCATGGAAAATCAGATATGGTGAATCACACTGCAGAGCAGATAACTCTGAAACTCTTCGAGCTGAAGAGATAGCAACAAGAAACAAAACTTTCCAAGATAAAAGTTTAATATCTAATTAATGCATAGGTTCAAACGGAACCCCTTGAAGAACTTTAAGAACTAAAGTTAAACTCCATGGCGGAGCAACTGGTTTAAATACCGGCTTGATTCTGACCAAAGCCCGACAAAACTCCCAAACGTCTGGAACATCTGCCAGATGCTTGTGAAAGAGAATAGACAGAGCAGATATCTGTCCTTTTAAGGAACTAGCTGACAATCCTTTTTCCAATCCTTCTTGGAGAAAAGATAGAATCCTAGGGATCTTGACCCTACTCCATGAGAAACCCTTGGAATCACACCAATTAAGATATTTACACCATATCTTGTGATAGATCTTCCTGGTGACAGGCTTCCTAGCCTGAATCAAGGTAACAATAACAGACTCAGAAAAATCACGCTTTGATAAGATCAAGCGTTCAATCTCCACGCAGTCAGGCGTAGAGAAGTTAGATTTGAGTGTTTGAATGGACCCTGGATTAGAAGGTCCTCCCTAAATGGCAGAGGCCATGGTGGGCAGGATGACATGCCCACCAGATCTGCATACCAAGTCCTGCGAGGCCACGCAGGAGCAATTAAAATCACAGAAGCTTTCTCCTGCTTGATTCTGGCAATCAGACACGGGAGAAGAAGAAACGGTGGAAACACATAAGCCAAGCTGAAGGACCAGGGCGCTACTAGGGCATCTACTTGTGCTGCCTGAGGATCCCTTGACCTGGACCCGTAACAAGGAAGCTTGGCATTCTGACGGGATGCCATCAGATCCAGCTCCGGTCTGCCCCATAGATGAATCAGTTGGGCAAATACCTCCAGTTGAAGCTCCCATTCCCCCGGGTGAAAAGTCTGCTGACTTAGAAAATCCGCCTCCCAGTTCTCTACTCCTGGGATATGGATAGCGGAGAGATGGCAAGAGTGAGCCTCTGCCCATAGAATTATCTTGGAAACCTCCATCATTGCCAGGGGACTCCTTGTTCCCCCCTGATGGTTGATATAGACTACAGTCGTGATGTTGTCCGACTGAAATCTGATGAACCTGACCGCAGCCAGTTGAGGCCATGCCTGAAGAGCATTGAATATCGCTCTTAATTCCAGAATGTTTATCGGGAGGAGGGCTTCCTCCTGAGTCCACGAACCCTGAGCTTTCAGGGAGTTCCAGACCGCGCCCCAGCCCAGAAGGCTGGCATCTGTTGTCACTATAGTCCACTCTGGCCTGCGGAAACTCATACACCTGGACAGATGGACCCGAGATAACCACCAGAGAAGAGAATCCCTGGTCTCTTGATCCAGATTTAGCAGAGGAGACAAATCTGTGTAGTCCCAATTCCATTGATTGAGCATGCAAAGTTGCAGAGGTCTGAGATGTAGGCGGGCAAGCGGAACTATGTCCATTGCCGTTACCATTAGGCCGATTACTTCCATACACTGAGCCACTGACGGCCGAGAAATGGAATGAAGAATCCGGCAGGAAATTAGCAGCTTTGATATCCTGACCTCTGTCAGAAAAATTTTCATTTCTACCGAATCTATCACAGTCCCTAGGAAGGAAACTCTTGTGAGAGGGGAGAGAGAACTCTTTTCTACGTTCACCTTCCACCCGTGAGACCTCACAAAGGCCAGAACAATGTCCGTATGGGACTTGGCGATTTGAAGCGTCGACGCCTGGATCAAGATGTCGTCTAGGTAAGGAGCCACTGCTATGCCCTGCGGCCTTAGGACCGCCAGTAGGGACCCTAGAACCTTTGTAAATATTCTTGGTGCCGTGGCTAACCCGAAGGGAAGAGCCACAAACTGGTAATGCCTGTCTAGGAAGGCGAACCTGAGGAACTGATGATGATTCCTGTGAATCGGAATGTGCAGATAAGCATCCTTTAAGTCCATGGTAGTCATATATTGACCCTCCTGGATCATAGGAAGAATGGTTCGGATTGTCTTCATCTTGAAGGATGGGACCCTGAGGAATTTGTTTAGGATCTTGAGATCCAAGATTGGTCTGAAAGTTCCCTCTTTTTTGGGAACTATAAATAGATTTGAATAGAAACCCTGCCCCTGTTCCTCCCTTGGAACTGGGTGGATTACTCCCATAACCAGTAGGTCTTGGACGCAATGTAAGAACGCCTCTCTCTTTATCTTGTTTGCAGATAATTGAGAGAGATGGAATCTCCCCTTTGGTGAGGAACCTTTGAATTCAAGAAGATATCCCTGGGAAACAATCTCCACTGCCCAAGGATCCTGAACGTCTCTTACCCAAGCCTGGGCGAAGAGAGAAAGTCTGGCCCCTATTAGATCCGGTCCCGGATCGGGAGCTACTCCTTCATGCTGTTTTAGAGACAGTAGCTGGCTTTTTAGCCTGTTTCCCCTTGTTCCAAGCCTGGTTAGGTCTCTAGACTGGCTTGGACTGGGCGAAATTTCCCTCTTGTTTTGTACTAAGGGAAGCGGAAGCCACGCCACTCCTGAAGTTTCGAAAGAAGCGAAAATTTGTCTGTCTGGTCCTTAACTTATTAGACTTATCCTGGGGAAGGGCGTGACCTTTTCCCCCAGTAATATCAGAAATTATCTCCTTCAGACCAGGCCCAAATAGGGTCTTTCCTTTGAAGGGGATATTAAGAAGCTTAGACTTTGAAGAAACATCTGCTGACCAGGACTTAAGCCATAGCAGCCTACGCGCCATGATGGCAAAACCTGAATTGTTAGCCGCAAGTTTGGTTAACTGAAACACGGCGTCTGAAATAAAGGAATTAGCAAGTTTAAGAGCTTTAATCCTGTCTAAAATCTCATCCCACGGAGTCTCCACTTGTAGAGCCTCTTCTAAAGACTCGAACCAAAAGGCCGCTGCAGCTGTAACTGGAGTAATGCATGCGAGAGGTTGTAGAAGAAAACCTTGATGTAAGAAAATTTTCTTTAGGAGACCCTCCAATTTTTTATCCATAGGATCTTTGAAAGCACAACTGTCCTCAATCAGAATAGTTGTACGCTTAGCTAAAGTAGAAATATCTCCCTCCACCTTGGGGACTGTTTGCCACGAGTCCCGCATGGCGTCAGCAATGGGGAACATCTTTTTAAACACAGGAGGGGGAGAGAACGGAATACCTGGTCTATCCCATTCCTTAGTTATAATTTCCGAAAACCTTTTAGGGACTGGGAAAACATCAGTGTAAACAGGCACTGCAAAGTATTTGTCCATTTTACACAATTTCTCTGGTACCACAATGGGGTCACAATCATCCAGAGTCGTTAAGACATCCCTAAGCAATAAACGGAGGTGTTCAAGCTTAAATTTAAATGTTGACATGTCAGAGTCGGGCTAAAGTAATAACTTCCCTGAATCTGAAAGATCACCCTCAGATATCAGATCCCTTGCGCCAACTTCGGAACATTGTGAGGGCATAACGGACATATCTACTAAAGCGTCAGAAAGCTCTGTATTCGTTCTAGCCCCAGAGCTGTCTCCTTGTAACTCTGGCAGTTTAGACAACACTTCTATGAGAGTAGAACTCATAACTGCCGCCATGTCTCGTAAGGTAAAAGAATTAGACGCGCTAGACGCATCTGGCGTTATTTGTGCGGGTATAACAGGTTCTGACCCATGGGGAGAGCTAGACGGCATAATCTCCCTTCTTACAGTCTGAGAATCCTCTGGTGATATATTTTTTAAAGCCACAATATGGTCTTTGTAACTTATAGATAGTTCAGTACAAGTGATACACATTCTAAGAGGGGGTTCCACAATAGCATCTAAACATATTGAACAGGTAGATTGTTCTACGTCAGATATGTTTAACACACAAGCAAAGACACAAGCAAGCTTGGAAAACACTTTATTAAAGCAAAAAACAGCAATTTCCTCAAAATGGTACTGTACCTTTAAAACAGAAAAAAGTAGCACTTAAACTGCAAAAGAGTGAAAAAAAGTAGTAAACAATTCGAAATTTTTACAGTGTGTATAGGAAACCAAGGTAATATTGAACCCACTTGCAAATGGACAATTAACCCTTTGGCCCCCAAACCGGAGTGAAGAGACGTCTACCACCGGTATAAAACCACTAAACACCTCACCACAGCTCTGCTGTGGTGCCTACCTGCCCTTAAGTACGAACAGAAATTGAAGAAACCCTCTTTAGTGGTCCTCAGACACAGCAGGAATCCTCTAGAGAAGCTTGATGTCTTGGAATGAAAGCAAGTGCGCAACTGAGGCACAAAAATAGGCCCCTCCCACCACACTCAATGTCAGAGGGGCCTTAAAGAAACACTCCTAGGAGTTTGTGAAAAAAGCCATGTGGAAAATCCACCACAAAAACAAGTTTAAAAACGATCTGCATATGTAAAAGGCAAACGTTTTTATCACCTAATCACCAGATAACAAATAACATGAGTATTACCCAACCTTGCAAGCTGATCCCAGTCATTATTAAATCACTGCATCTAGCTTACCACATTTCCAAAAAGGCTCTGTCAGCATTTTCTAGAACGTATCATCTCTCTAGAAACAATTATACTGAACATACCTCAAAGCAGGCAAACTGCAGGCCGTTCCCCCAGCTGAAGTTTTCCCATACTCTTCAGTTATGTGTGAGAACAGCAATGGACCTTAGTTACAATCTGCTAAGATCATCATCCTCCAGGCAGAATTCTTCTTCTAATTTCTGCCTGAGAGCAAACAGTACAACGCCGGTACCGTTTAAAATAACAAACTCTTGATTGAAGATGAAAAACTACACTAAATCACCACATATCTCTTTATACTTCCACTTGTTGAGAGCTTGCAAAGAGAATGACTGGGGGTCAGGGTTAGGGGAGGAGCTATATAGACAGCTCTGCTGTGGGTGTCCTCTTTGCAACTTCCTGTTGGGAAGGAGAATATCCCACAAGTAATGGATGAACCTGTGGACTGGATACACCTTACAAGAGAAATATGTTCTTTGCAATTTATTGACCTTTCAGTGCATGAGGGACACATTCTAAGTGGGGGTTCCACAATGGCTTCTAAACATATTGAACAATGACTTTCCTCAATGTCAGACATGTTGAACAGGCTAGTAATGACTACAAACAAGAATCAAAACACTTTATTTAGTGAAAAAAATAACAATCTTAAAAAGCGGTACTGCGCCTTTAAGAGAATAAAAAACATACACGTTCTGTAAAACTGCTTTAAAATGCACCAAATTTTTCAAATTTTTGATAGCAGACTCAATATGTGTAGTTAAGTTTGCCCCGCAAGAAAATGTAACATTTAACCCTTTATTGTGCAAACCGGATTGAAATAAGGCCTAAATCTGGAAAAAAACACCCCCAGCACCTTGCCACAGCCCTGCTGTTGCGCCTACCTGCCCTCAGGGATTGCAAATATGGGGTTAAAGCTTCGATTTGGCCCAAAACATTCACAAGGGCCCTCAGGAGTTGGAGCTTGCTACGTGCAGAGAGAAAACAACTGCGCATCTGAGGCGCGAAAATAGGCCCCGCCCATCTCACTCAATGTCTCTACAGCCTCAAAGAATCGCACCAGAGCGGTTTTAAACTAGCCATGTGGGTCTGAGACCCAAAAAATAAGCCAAGTGTACTCTCAATAAAGTTGCCCAAACAATGTTATTGCCCACAAAACGTTAACAGCACTCCCAGTTCATAAAACGTTTGCCCACAAACATTCAAAACTCAGTGTCAACCATTTTTTAATTAGCCCCTTATGCAAGCTTAGTAATGACTTTCTATAGCTCTTAGGATTATTGCTTACCCTTACCCTCATGGGGAAACTGTCAGCCTTTCTGAAATACACAGTCTCTCCAGAAAAAATGACTGAACATACCTCACTGCTACATAGCATGAAAACGTTCCTCACACTGAAGTTACTTGTACCCCTCAGCCTCTGTGGGAACAGCACTGGATCTTAGTTACAAATGCTAAGATCATCATCCTCCAGGCAGAAGTCTTCATCCATCTGCTGCCTGAGAGTAAATAGTACACACTGGTACCATTTAAAACAAAAAAAACCTCTTGCTTGAAGAAATTAAAAACTAATATTTTATCACCTCTTTCACTTTACCCTTCCTAGTACTTAGAGTAGGCAAAGAGAATGACTGGGGGGTGGAGCTAAGGGAGGAGCTATATAGACAGCTCTGCTGTGGTGCTCTTTGCCACTTCCTGTTAGCATGAGGATAATATCCCACAAGTAAAGGATGAATCCGTGGACTCGTCGTACCTTATAGAAGAAAGTACGTTTTTTATGAATGAAACTAATATTTTTTTATTTTTTATTTGAAATCTGATTTTAATGAGTACTCCATCTAAGTTTACCATCACTTTAAGGACCCTGCTTCTTAACTCCTAATTCCGGTGAGCACTTACTGCTTAGTAACACGGCCCCAAAGAGTGAACTTCCACAGTAAAAGCTGTAAATAATAAATCTGAGTTTTGTAAAATCTTGGAAAGAAAGCATGAGGCACAGATACATTTGTACAGACACATTGTCTTACTGTATTACGGACTGGCATAAATATTAAAAATACTCCGAAATATAACATTCACTATAATGGCTCAATATTATTCAGAAGCTATAGTAACTTTATCCTCACATATTGAATTATGCTGAAACTGCATTTCATATATAATACATAGTATGTAATGCTACCTGAACAAAAGAGTGTGCATTATTGTAGGTCACTGAGCAGTTAATGTATGTCTTATCTATATATAAACCCACACACATTAATACTGCTTTTTAATGGATTTTTTTTTCTAAATTTCAGTTGATATAAAGAGCCAAAACATTTTTACTATTTAAAACAGAATGTTTCAAAATGTATTAGAGCTTTGTTTTTTTTTCATATAAACATTGTTTCCTATGTGTTGCCCCTATTAGCCAATGAGCAGCAGAGGCTCAGTACTCACTTGTACACAATAATACACTTCCGGTTTTAGAAAATATTTGATTGATTTTCTGAATACATATAAAAAACAAACGCCTAGATTTAGAGTTTGGCGTTAGCCGTCAAAAGCAGCGTTAAGGGGTCCTAACGCTGCTTTTTACCGCCCGTTGGTATTTAGAGTCAGCCAGGAAAGGGTCTACCGCTCACTTTCTTTCCCCTTACGTCAATTGCGTATCCTATCTTTTCAATGGGATTTGCATAACGCTGGTATTTGGAGTCTTGGAAGAAGTGAGCGGTAGAGAGCCTCTACCGACAAGACTCCTACTGCCAAAAAAAGTCAGTAGTTAAGAGCTTTATGGGCTAACGCCGGAACATAAAGCTCTTAACTACTGTGCTATAAAGTACACTAACACCCATAAACTACCTATGTACCCCTAAACCGAGGCCCCCCCCACTTCGCAAACCCTCTAATAATTTTTTTTAACCCCTAATCTGCCGACCGGACATCGCCGCCACCTATATTATATTTTTTAACCCCTAATCTGCCCCCCCCAACGTCGCCGCTACCTAACTACAATTATTAACCCCTAATCTGCTGACCGGACCTCGCCGCCACTATAATAAATGTATTAACCCCTAAACCGCCACACTCCCGCCTCGCAAATCATTGTATGAACCCCTAATCTGCCCTCCCTAACATCGCCGCCACCTACCTACAATTATTAACCCCTAATCTCCCGCCCGCAACGTCGCCGCTACTATAATAAATGTATTAACCCCTAAACCTAAGTCTAACCCTAACACCCCACTAACATAAATATAATTTAAATAAAACGAAATAATATTCCTATAATTAAATAAATTAATCCTATTTAAAACTAAATACTTACCTATCAAATAAACACTAATATAGCTACAATATAACGAATAGTTACATTGTAGCTATTTTAGGATTTATATTTATTTTACAGGCAACTTTGTATTTATTTTAACTAGGTACAATAGCTATTAAATAGTTATTAACTATTTAATAGCTACCTAGTTAAAATAATTACAAAATTACCTGTAAAATAAATCCTAAACTAAGTTACAATTAAACCTAACACTACACTATCATTAAATTAATTAAATAAATTAACTACAATTACCTACAATTACATTTAATTAAATAAACAAATCTATAATACAAAAACCCCCCACTAAATTACAGAAAATAATAAAAATATTACAAGAAGTTTAAACTAATTACACCTAATCTAAGCCCCCTAATAAAATAATAAAGCCCCCCAAAATAAAAAATGCCCTACCCTATTCTAAATTACAAAGTAATCAGCTCTCTTACCAGCCATTAAAAGGGCTTTTTGCGGGGCATTGCCGAAGATCTCTCTACCTTGAGCCGTCTTCACCCAGCCGAGCCAAATTCTTCATCCAATCCGGGCGATGTGGTCCTCCATCTGGGCGAAGTATTGATCCAAGCGGCAAAGAAGAGGTCCTTACCCGGGCGATGTCTTCCTCCAAGCGGCATCTTCTATCTTCTTTCTTCCGGCTCCATCTTCAGACCGCCGACGCGGAACATCCACTTTCCCAGACGGACTAACGACGAATGACGGTTCCTTTAAGGGACATCATCCAAGATGGCGTCCCTCGAATTCTGATTGGCTAATAGGATTCTATCAGCCAATCAGAATTAAGGTAGGAAAAAACCCAGATGGAGGACCACATCAGCCAATCAGATTGAAGTTCAATCCGATTGGCTGATTGAATCTGCCAATCAGATTTTTCCTACCTTAATTCCGATTGGCTGATAGAATCCTATCAGCCAATCAGAATTCGAGGGACGCCATCTTGGATGACGTCTCTTAAAGGAACCGTCATTCGTCGTTTGTCCGTCGGGGGAGGTGGATGTTCCGCGTCGGCGGTCTGAAGATGGAGTCGGAAGAAAGAAGATAGAAGATGCCGCTTGGAGAAAGACATCGCCCGGATGGAGGACCTCTTCTTTGCCGCTTGGATCAAGACTTCGCCCGGATTGAGGACCACATCGCCCGGATTTGATGAAGAATTCGGCTCGGCTGGGTGAAGACGGCTCAAAGTAGGGAGATCTTCAGGGGGTTAGTGTTAGTTTTTTTTAAGGGGGGATTGGGTGGGTTAGAGTAGGGGTATGTGGGTGGTGGGTTTTAATGTTGGGGGGGTTGCATTTTTTTTACAGGTAAAAGAGCTGATTACTTTGGGGCAATGCCCTGCAAAAAGCCCTTTTAAGGGCTGGTAAAAGAGCTGATTACTTTGTAATTTAGAATAGGGTAGGGAATTTTTTTATTTTGGGGGGCTTTATTAATTTATTAGGGGCTTAGATTAGGTGTAGTTAGTTTAAACTTCTTGTAATATTTTTTATTTTCTGTAATTTAGTGTTTTTTTGTATTATAGATAAGTTTATTTAATTAAATGTAATTGTAGTTAATTTATTTAATTAATTTAATGATAGTGTAGTGTTAGGTTTAATTGTAACTTAGGTGAGGATTGATTTTACAGGTAATTTTGTAATTATTTTAACTAGGTAGCTATTAAATAGTTAATAACTATTTAATAGCTATTGTACCTAGTTAAAATAAATACAAAGTTGCCTGTAAAATAAATATAAATCCTAAAATAGCTACAATGTAACTATTAGTTATATTGTAGCTATATTAGGGTTTATTTGATAAGTAAGTATTTAGTTTTAAATAATATTAATTTATTTAATTATAGGAATATTATTTTGTTTTATTTAAATTATATTTATGTTAGGCAGGTGTTAGGGTTAGACTTAGGTTTAGGGGTTAATACATTTATTATAGTAGCGGCGACGTTGCGGGCGGGAGATTAGGGGTTAATAATTGTAGGTAGGTGGTGGCGATGTTAGGGAGGGCAGATTAGGGGTTAAAACAATTTATTATAGTGTTTGCGAGGTGGGAGTGCAGCGGTTTAGGGGTTAATACATTTATTATAGTGGCGGCGAGGTCCAGTCGGCAGAATAGGGGTTAATAATTGTAGTTAGGTAGCGGGGACATTGGGGGGGGGCAGATTAGGGGTAAATAAATATAATATAGGTGTCGGCGGTGTTAGGGGCAACAGATTAGGGGTTCATAGCTATAATGTAGGTTGCGGCGGTGTCCGGATCGGCAGATTAGGGGTTAATAGTATAATGCAGGTGTCAGCGATAGCGGGGCAGCAGATTATGGGTTAATAAGTGTAAGGTTAGGGGTGTTTAGACTCGGGGTTCATGTTAGGGTGTTAGGTGCAGAGTTAGAGAGTGTTTCCCCATAGGAAACAATGGGGCTGCGTTAGGAGCTGAACGCTGATTTTTTGCAGGTGTTAGGTTTTTTTTGCACCCAGCTCAGCCCCATTGTTTCCTATGGGGATATCATGCACAAGCACGTTTTTACAGCTTACCGCTACTGTAGGCAATGCTGGTATTGAGGGTTGAAGTGGAGCTAAATTATGCTCAACGCTCCCTTTTCTGAGCCTAACGCAGCCACTCAGACAACTCTAAATAAGAACGTTGTCTTAAGGGTGCGCTGGAAAAAAAAGCAGCGTTAGCTACGCGGGTCTTTACCGACAAAACTCTAAATCTAGGCGAAAATATAGAACAAATCACATTGCTTAACACCAAACAATTAGCAACCATAGAGTTAACCCTAATAGGGTAAAACAATAATGTCTTTGACTCCACCAGTCTAAATAAATAGGGTTAGTGGTGCGGTATTTTCGCCCAGCAACGGAGAATAAAAATTGTTGAAAAAACCCCCACTCATGGCGCAAACAACATAGCATATTCGCATTAGCAAATGTGAAATATTTACAGGAAAGTCATAGTTAAAATCTTTATCAAATATGAATATTGTATAATATATATATATATGTGTATATATGTCTGTCAATACATATATACACATAAATACATATGTACACATATTTAGACATATCTATATACATACAAATACATCTTTAGCATTATACAGTGAGTGCAGAATTATTAGGCAAATGAGTATTTTGACCACATCATCCTCTTTATGCATGTTGTCTTACTCCAAGCTGTATAGGCTCGAAAGCCTACTACCAATTAAGCATATTAGGTGATGTGCATCTCTGTAATGAGAAGGGGTGTGGTCTAGTGACATCAACACCCTATATCAGGTGTGCATAATTATTAGGCAACTTCCTTTCCATTGGCAAAATGGGTCAAAAGAAGGACTTGACAGGCTCAGAAAAGTCAAAAATAGTGAGATATCTTGCAGAGGGATGCAGCACTTTTAAAATTGCAAAGCTTCTGAAGCGTGATCATCGAACAATCAAGCGTTTCATTCAAAAGAGTCAACAGGGTTGCAAGAAGCGTGTGGAAAAACCAAGGCGCAAAATAACTGCCCATGAACTGAGAAAAGTCAAGCGTGCAGCTGCCAAGATGCCACTTGCCACCAGTTTGGCCATATTTCAGAGCTGCAACATCACTGGAGTGCCCAAAAGCACAAGGTGTGCAATACTCAGAGACATGGCCAAGGTAAGAAAGGCTGAAAGACGACCACCACTGAACAAGACACACAAGCTGAAACGTCAAGACTGGGCCAAGAAATATCTCAAGACTGATTTTTCTAAGGTTTTATGGACTGATGAAATGAGAGTGAGTCTTGATGGGCCAGATGGATGGGCCCGTGGCTGGATTGGTAAAGGGCAGAGAGCTCCAGTCTAACTCAGACACCAGCAAGGTGGAGGTGGAGTACTGGTTTGGGCTGGTATCATCAAAGATGAGCTTGTGGGGCCTTTTTGGGTTGTGGATGGAGTCAAGCTCAACTCCCAGTCCTACTGCCAGTTTCTGGAAGACACCTTCTTCAAGCAGTGGTACAGGAAGAAGTCTGCATCCTTCAAGAAAAACATGATTTTCATGCAGGACAATGCTCCATCACACGCGTCCAAGTACTCCAAAGCGTGGCTGGCAAGAAAGGGTATAAAAGAAGAAAATCTAATGACATGGCCTCCTTGTTCACCTGATCTGAACCCCATTGAGAACCTGTGGTCCATCATCAAATGTGAGATTTACAAGGAGGGAAAACAGTACACCTCTCTGAACAGTGTCTGGGAGGCTGTGGTTGCTGCTGCACGCAATGTTGATGGTGAACAGATCAAAACACTGACAGAATCCATGGATGGCAGGCTTTTGAGTGTCCTTGCAAAGAAAGGTGGCTATATTGGTCACTGATTTGTTTTTGTTTTGTTTTTGAATGTCAGAAATGTATATTTGTGAATGTTGAGATGTTATATTGGTTTCACTGGTAAAAATAAATAATTGAAATGGGTATATATTTGTTTTTTGTTAAGTTGCCTAATAATTATGCACAGTAATAGTCACTTGCACACACAGATATCCCCCTAAAATAGCTATAACTAAAAACAAACTAAAAACTACTTCCAAAACTATTCAGCTTTGATATTAATGAGTTTTTTGGGTTCATTGAGAACATGGTTGTTGTTCAATAATAAAATTAATCCTCAAAAATACAACTTGCCTAATAATTCTGCACTCCCTGTATGTGTATGTATCTCTATGTTAAAGTACTTTTTTCTAACATCTAAGATCTCATATCTTTGAGCCCTTATAACTTTTTTATGCAATATTGTTTCAAATAATTTTTATTATACAGTGTTATTATGAGTGTACGTGTACTTTGTAATGTATTTTTAATGCGTTTTGTGCAACTTCTTAGTTTCTGAAAACAGTTAACCACAGCTCTGAGGTCGCGATAAGGATTGAAACTCAACTTGTAATATCAGCAATTAAAAAGGCTCACAAAAAGACGATATCGCTTGTGCAAAACAGTTTGCGCCTCACTTGTAATCTAGCCCTAAGTCTGCTTTTAGTTAGCCACATTGACTTGTTCTGCATTGCCAGTGTCTTAATTATTGTGGCACTTAAAATTAATTCCAGAAACCGCCGCATACAGATATCAAGTGTTTCCAGGTTCCACCCATCTCCTCTCCTCCCATAAAATTCTGTTTTCCCAAACATCTAGTACCTCTTACTTATTGTCCAAAAAGTTGGCAGCTAGCTCAGACATTTAGTGATAATTCATTTTTTTTTTTAATATTCTTTTATTAAGGTTCTTCATAAACAAACAGCAAAGGAAGAACATAAGTTATATACATGAACATACATATTTGGCTTTTTTTCAGTTGCTATACATGTATAGAAAGGACATCTTACATATCAATAAAAAAGGTTTTAACATGTATTTGAGAACCTCATTGTGTTACACGGTATATACACACTAGCATTAAAGAGTGGCTAATGTATTGGCTACTTGTGAACCAACTAATATAGGTTAAGAGCTCTGAGTGTGATAGTCCCAGAATTTACATAAAAATATCTGAATAACGTTAATTTTGTTTTTGGAATAGTGAATATGTGGACATAAATAAAAATAGTAGATTATAAACTTGTTACAGGTCTCAGCGATGTTATCAGCGGATAAACACCGCTTGAGTTAATGTAGTATAGGTAGAATATATCATAATATATATGGAATGATCACCTACAAGGAATCTTAAAGGCGCATGTTACCAATTTTGTCCAGATCACCTATTTGTGAACTGCTGGTGCAATGCCACCCCCTGCAGATTCCAGGGGGTGTCAATCAACCCAATCATATTCAATCGGGTTGATTTCTGTCCGCCCCCTCAGAGCAGGTGGACAGGTTATGGAGCAGCGGTCTTTAGACCTCTGCTTCAAAACTTCTGTTTCCGGCGAGCCTTCAGGGGCATATGGAGCTTGATAAATATGCCCACTAGACCCAATCTGAAAAATTAACTAAAAACTAACAAACTAAATGTCTGAATATCTCCCTTCCACATTTCAATAAATTTAAGCTTATGAGAGTCAATAAATAAATGGAATGTAAGTTATAACCCAACTATGGATCCATTTATTCAGGAGTGTGGAAGGCAAAGCCATTCAAAATAAGTTGTTGAGGATTTCTTACATAGCTCTTTTACTTCCCTAACTCTAGAAATCAGTTGTGAGTAATGAAATCAAGAGTGAGAAGGGCTGGGGGCAATTCTATAAAGAATCTTCTTAGCCCATATATCGGCGACCTCTTTACTGATGAAGCATGGACGGCCAAAGGTGTAGCCCTTAAGCCCTACCCAAGAACAGAACACATTTTTGTTGTATAATCCCACAGTCTGATATTGTGTGACTGAGAAGGTTTTCCAATAAGGGGGCCAATGTTCCCCCGAGGACCAGAGTATTCGACTAATAGGAGTAACACCCATGATATCACCTTCCAACTTCACCCACACTATATTATCATTACAATTGTGCCACAGCATGTTCTGTGCCATCCTAACTGAATTGTAATATGATTGGAGCTCCAGAACTTCCAAACCCCCCCCCAGATTTTTGTGTTATCAGAGTTATTTTATTTATTCTTGAATTACTCCGTCTCCAAATAAAGGATAGAATTTCAGATTGTATTTTTGAATATCACTTTTTGGCACCGAAAGGGGAAGGACCATAAACAATTATAAGAGCTTGGGCAATATGGACATTTTGCTCATTAAAAAAACTACCATAAAAGGATATTTTATATGTACTCCATTTCTTCATCTCTTTTCCAGTTTAGAATATAGGGGAACGTAATTAAAGTTATACAACTGATTAGTGTCTAATATTGCTAGTCCCAAATATTTAATAGCCCAATGAGTCCACCCAAAATCAAAATTTAAGGCTAGTAATATTTTGATTATCATCATGAATCTTAATTTCAATAGCTTCACATTTATCATTGTTAATTTTATAACTCAAGATCTCACAATACCTTCCTTTTAGTGAATACACTAGCGGCAAAGTTTTCAGAGTGGTGAAAATACGCTAAGTTCCATCGCCGGAACATTTCTGTGAGTAATCAGAGCTCCAGGTCTAGTGCTAAGTTTAGGAAACCTCTTGAAGCTGATTTTTAGCAATTCAGGAGGATTACAACTGTCAAGTGTGATATTAATGCTTTTATGTAAACCACTGTAGGTTAAAATAATTTATTATGTGAATACATTAATGTAAGTTATTTTCTGAGTTTTTATAGCAGCTTTTTTTAGTGCACTATCTTGTATAATTTTACTGTTTCAGTGATTTTTATACTTTTTTGTGCGACACTGCAACTTATCCTTCCCAGGTTTCAGGAATGACTGATATCCTTGCAGGTAGCATATTTTCACGGCTCTCATCCCTTTACATAATATAGTTAAAGAAATAATCTGTGTAGAAATCTGGTCAAGGTGCTAATAGCACCTCATTAAGAGATACATGTTTTTGATAAAAGACATGAGCTATTTTGTTGGGTTTTTCAGATGGCTTTATTTTGCGGAATAGCCATAAATCTGGTAATGTCTGCAAGTGATCAGGTTTATTCGCATTTATGTGGTAATATGCGTCTACCATACTCAAGGATCTCAGCATCTTCAGTAAGAAGTTTATCAAGTATGTCTTTCTTTGTACTCAGCTGAGTAAGTAAAGCAAATGAAGGAGTGACATGATGCCACTGCTGAAGTAACTCAATAATAGTTGGCAAAATAAATTCTCTCTAGATTTAGCATCTTCAGTAAGAAGTTTATCAAGTATGTCTTTCTTTGTACTCAGCTGAGTAAGTAAAGCAAATGAAGGAGTGACATGATGCCACTGCTGAAGTAACTCAATAATAGTTGGCAAAATAAATTCTCTCTAGATTTAGCATTTTTGGCAGATTCCTTAATTGAAATCCCTCCAAGAAAAGCTTTCAAAGCCCCCTGAGCAAATAATGAATTATCTGATGTGTTTATTTTTTTAACCAATAACTCCCTCTACACACTATCACACTCACTGCTCAGATTATTGCTCATCACTTCAAAAATGAAATTGATACTATAAAAAAAAACATCTCTCCCTCAAACCCAGCCCTTCTACCCACTACTTTGATTACCAAAACTCTCTGTTACTTCTCTCCTGTAACAGAGGAAGAAGTCTTCATACTTTTATCCTTTGCTCATCTCACAACCTGTTCACATGACCCTATTCCTTCATGACTTCTTAATTAATAGAGAATATATAGTTCCAGCGTTAGGTTTATTTAAGGGGGGTAAATTACAAGCTCACTATAAAGGATTCCTAACAAATCAATAAAGAGATTAACAATATATATATTTATAGGAGCGCAAAAAGCAAAAGTAATACACAGGTCAAAAAAATGATAAATATATCTAGGATCAGACTAACAACTTAAATATAGATCCACATTGTATCCTCAATTGACAAAAATGATGATAAAATATAATATTTATTATTATAAACCAATAAAATATAAACTATTATTTACAAACTGTTAAAATCAGACTATTAAGATCAATCATTAAAATTTTACCATCAGTAATGGCAAATATCAAAACAGATATTATAACGCGGTCAAACTATTTCAGATTGACATATTTAAAAAATTAATAAAAGTAGTCAAAATAGGACATATATCAACGAGACCGTTTCTTGCGTACCAGAGAAACAAACAGACCATGCTAGATTACAATATAGATTAAGTGAATAAAAGAACTATGCAAAGAAATGATACCCTGCGGAATCTCTAAAAATAAGTGTATGGTGTAAAACTTTCTAAACTAGCTTGAGTGATATATCCAATAAATCAAATGATAAAGAAATAATAAAGAAAAAGCAGCCAATACAGGCCAATGAAGGTGTATAAATAAACCAGTGAGTTAAGAAAAGTATAAAAAGTGTCCAATACTAAATATAAATAAGATATGATTGCTTACAAAAAGATACAAATAAAAGGATACAAATAAAAGGAATTGTAACCAATAAACAATGATAATAAGTGCCGTCATTTTAAAGATTCTATAAATCTCTTACTGCTAGATTTAGAGTTTTGTCGGTAACGACCTGCGTATCTAACGCTGGCTTTTTTCTGGCCGCACCTTTAAAATAACTCTGGTATTGAGAGTCCACAGAATGGCTGCGTTAGGCTTCAAAAAAGGAGCGTATAGCATATTTAACGCAACTTCAACTCTCGATACCAGAGTTGCTTACGGACGCGGCCAGCCTCAAAAACGTGCCAGTGCACGATTCCCCCATAGGAAACAATGGGGCTGTTTGAGCTGAAAAAAAACCTAACACCTGCAAAAAAGCCGCGTTCAGCTCCTAACGCAGCCCCATTGTGTCCTATGGGGAAACACTTCCTACGTCTGCACCTAACACTCTAACATGTACCCCAAGTCTAAACACCCCTAACCTTACACTTATTAACCCCTATTCTGCCGCCCCCGCTATCGCTGACCCCTGTATATTATTTTTAACCCCTAATCTGCCGCTCCGTAAACCGCCGCAACTTACATTATCCCTATGTACCCCTAATCTGCTGCCCCTAACACCGCCGACCCCTATATTATATTTATTAACCCCTAATCTGCTGAGCGGACCACACCGCTACTATAATAAAGTTATTAACCCCTAATCCGCCTCACTAACCCTATAATAAATAGTATTAACCCCTAATCTGCCCTCCCTAACATCGCTGACACCTAACTTCAATTATTAACCCCTAATCTGCCGACTGGAGCTCACCGCTATTCTAATAAATGTATTAACCCCTAAAGCTAAGTCTAACCCTAACACTAACACCCCCCTAAATTAAATATAATTTTAATCTAACGAAATTAATTAACTCTTATTAAATAAATTATTCCTATTTAAAGCTAAATACTTACCTGTAAAATAAATCCTAATATAGCTACAATATAAATTATAATGATATTATAGCTATTTTAGGATTAATATTTATTTTACAGGTAACTTTGTATTTATTTTAACCAGGTACAATAGCTATTAAATAGTTAAGAACTATTTAATAGCTAAAATAGTTAAAATAATTACAAATTTACCTGTAAAATAAATCCTAACCTAAGTTACAATTAAACCTAACACTACACTATAAATAAATTAAATAAAATACCTATAATTATCTACAATTAAACCTAACACTACACTATCAATAAATAAATTAAATACAATTCCTACAAATAAATACAATGAAATAAACTAACTAAAGTACAAAAAATAAAAAAGAACTAAGTTACAAAAAATAAAAAAATATTTACAAACAGAAATATATTACAACAATTTTAAACTAATTACACCTACTCTAAGCCCCCTAATAAAATAACAAAGCCCCCAAAATAAAAAAATGCCCTACCCTATTCTAAATTACTAAAGTTCAAAGCTCTTTTACCTTACCAGCCCTGAACAGGGCCCTTTGCGGGGCATGCCCCAAGAAGTTCAGCTCTTTTGCCTGTATAAAAAAACATACAATACCTCCCCCCCAACATTACAACCCACCACCCACATACCCCTAATCTAACCCAAACCCCCCTTAAATAAACCTAACACTAAGCCCCTGAAGATCTCCCTACCTTGAGTCGTCTTCACCCAGCCGAGCCAAATTCTTCATCCAAGCGGAGCAAGAAGAGGTCCTCCATCCGGTAGAAGTCTTCATCCAAGCGGGGCAGAAGAGGTCTTCCATCCGATTGAAGTCTTCATCCAAGCTGGGCAGAAGAGGTCTTCCATCCGATTGAAGTCTTCATCCAAGCGGCATCTTCTTTCGTCATCCATCCGGAGCGGAGCGGCAGCATCCTGAAGACCTCCGACGCGGAACATCCATCCTGGCCGACGACTGAACGATGAATGACGGTTCCTTTAAATGACGTCATCCAAGATGGCGTCCCTCGAATTCCGATTGGCTGGTAGGAATATTCTGATTGGCTGATGGAGTCAGCCAATCAGAATCAAGTTCAATCCGATTGGCTGATCCAATCAGCCAATCAGATTGAGCTCACATTCTATTGGCTGTTCCGATCAGCCAATAGAATGCGAGCTCAATCTGATTGGCTGATTGGATCAGCCAATCGGATTGAACTTGATTCTGATTGGCTGACTCCATCAGCCAATCAGAATATTCCTACCTTAATTCCGATTGGCTGATAGAATCCTATCAGCCAATCGGAATTCGAGGGACGCCATCTTGGATGACGTCATTTAAAGGAACCGTCATTCATCGTTCAGTCGTCGGCCAGGATGGATGTTCCGCGTCGGAGGTCTTCAGGATGCTGCCGCTCCGCTCCGGATGGATGACGATAGAAGATGCCGCTTGGATGAAGACTTCAATCAGATGGAAGACCTCTTCTGCCCCGCTTGGATGAAGAATTTGGCTCGGCTGGGTGAAGACGACTCAAGGTAGGGAGATCTTCAGGGGCTTAGTGTTAGGTTTATTTAAGGGGGGTTTGGGTTAGATTAGGGGTATGTGGGTGGTTGGTTGTAATGTTGGGGGGGGGGTATTGTATGTTTTTTTTTACAGGCAAAAGAGCTGAACTTCTTGGGGCATGCCCCGCAAAGGGCCCTGTTCAGGGCTGGTAAGGTAAAAGAGCTTTGAACTTTAGTAATTTAGAATAGGGTAGGGCATTTTTTTTTATTTTGGGGGGCTTTGTTATTTTATTAGGGGGCTTAGAGTAGGTGTAATTAGTTTAAAATTGTTGTAATATATTTCTAATGTTTGTAAATATTTTTTTATTTTTTGTAACTTAGTTCTTTTTTATTTTTTGTACTTTAGTTAGTTTATTTCATTGTATTTATTTGTAGGAATTGTATTTAATTTATTTATTGATAGTGTAGTGTTAGGTTTAATTGTAGATAATTATAGGTATTTTATTTAATTTATTTATTGATAGTGTAGTGTTAGGTTTAATTGTAACTTAGGTTAGGATTTATTTTACAGGTAAATTTGTAATTATTTTAACTATTTTAGCTATTAAATAGTTCTTAACTATTTAATAGCTATTGTACCTGGTTAAAATAAATACAAAGTTACCTGTAAAATAAATATTAATCCTAAAATAGCTATAATATAAATATAATTTATATTGTAGCTATATTAGGATTTATTTTACAGGTAAGTATTTAGCTTTAAATAGGAATAATTTATTTAAGAAGAGTTAATTAATTTCGTTAGATTAAAATTATATTTAATTTAGGGGGGTGTTAGTGTTAGGGTTAGACTTAGCTTTAGGGGTTAATACATTTATTAGAATAGCGGTGAGCTCCAGTCGGCAGATTAGGGGTTAATAATTGAAGTTAGGTGTCGGCGATGGTAGGGAGGGCAGATTAGGGGTTAATACTATTTATTATAGGGTTAGTGAGGCGGATTAGGGGTTATTAACTTTATTATAGTAGCGGAGCGGTCCGCTCGGCAGATTAGGGGTTAATAAGTGTAGGCAGGTGGAGGCGACGTTGAGGGGGGCAGATTAGGGGTTAATAAATATAATATAGGGGTCGGCGGTGTTAGGGGCAGCAGATTAGGGGTACATAGCTATAATGTAGGTGGCGGCTCTTCGCGGTCGGCAGATTAGGGGTTAATTATTGTAGGTAGCTGGCTGCGACGTTGTGGGGGGCAGGTTAGGGGTTAATAAATATAATATAGGGGTCGGCGGTGTTAGGGGCAGCAGATTAGGGGTACATAAGTATAACATAGGTGGCGGTCGGCAGATTAGGGGTTAAAAAAATTTAATCGAGTGTCGGCGATGTGGGGGGGCCTCGGTTTAGGGGTACATAGGTAGTTTATGGGTGTTAGTGTACTTTAGAGCACAGTAGTTAAGAGCTTTATAAACCGGCGTTAGCCCAGAAAGCTATTAACTACTGACTTTTTTCTGCGGCTGGAGTTTTGTCGTTAGATTTCTAACGCTCACTTCAGACACGACTCTAAATACCGGAGTTAGAAAGATCCCATTGAAAAGATAGGATACGCAATTGACGTAAGGGGATCTGCGGTATGGAAAAGTCGCGTCTGAAAAGTGAGCGTTAGACCCTTTTTTGAATGACTCCAAATACCGGCGGTAGCCTAAAACCAGCGTTAGGAGACTCCAAATCTAGGCCTTAATAAAGTTCCAATCAAATCCAAGTGAAATGAGATAGTCCCAATAAGTAGTGTTCCGTTTGCAATAATATCCCGTGGTGATAATATCCTAAGGTCAAAGCCGCTGGAGATCCAGATATAGATGAACTAGAGGTAACCCCAATCATATGAGGTAAGTGCCACTTGTATAAACAATCTGTAAGCTTCTCAGCTGGACTGTGATCCACTGCAAAGCTATCTGGCGCCATTCCACTCCCCACTCTTCACAAATCAGCGATCCAGATATAGGGGTTCTTTAACCCCTTAATGACCACAATGTACCCTGTATGTCACTGGTCGTTAAGGGTTTTTTCAGGACATAAAAGCACAAGTCTAGCAAGAACACACTATTAATGCCCTCCCTCCAGCAGGCTTTGTTGAATAGAGCAGTCTCAACGCTGGTGGCAAGACCGCGCTATAAAACAATCAAGTCCCAAAAAAAAGCCAGTGACATACAGGGTACGTCGCTGGTCCTTAAGGGGTTAAGGAAGAAAAAAAGAAAGGATCAGCTGTAGAGCCGGCACCCCACAGCTCAAACCAGACACTCCCACACTACCAAACCAATCAGCGCCCTGACCGGAGTAGGCGCGAATTCAGGAGGAGACAGAAGTGTTTGTAGCTGGGGATTACAGCGAGGCTTCCAGATCAGCTGTAGCAGAAACATCGGTCTGCTTATTTGGAGGCATTTACCTTTACACTGAGGCATCGGTCCTAACAAGGATGACAGCTTACTTCACATAGAAGCTGAACTTTTAAAGGATCATCAAACAGGTACCTGTAGTATCTAGTGTATTCGTAAGAGCACTACCACCAAAAAGTACTGTGCTGCACTAAAGAAATTACGGACATTACACACTACCTTGTATATACATCTGAACTTTTGTGGATATTTTTATGCTTATGCTTATCTAGCTCTATTTAATGGAAGACAATACTATATTCTTTCATATGTGGACTAAGCTAACACAGTCTTAGCATTATAGTAGAACCCTATATTGTGACAGATATTGTGATATATATTGTTTTAGTTGCTAACATTATCATGTGAAAAGTTAGTCTGACAAATTCCTTTTTAAGAATTCTAACATTACATATTAGAGATTGGCCAATCATATATTTTAACACTCTGAATTCTTGTATAAGGTATAACTTTTTAATCAATGCGATCACTATTGCTATCTTTTACATATGTATAGTTATATTTTTAGGATCTCTTAACATTTGTTGAAGAATAAAATTCTTTATAGTATTATATTTGTTTCTCTCTTTTTCTTGGGTATTTGTGCCTGAACTGGCGCTTTCAGATTTTATATAACATTTTCTGTGTATTCAAACAGTGATATGCCATCATGTATAATTGTAATGGTCATTTTGTTTGAGATTAGGGAAACAGTTTGGACATCACATCACAGAAACCAATCAATTTAATGAACAAGGATAGGTATGTGATTATGTGGTGTCCACACACTTGTAACCCACACTCTGCAAACAATCTGCCTCCATGGACCCGGTCCCATAGAAGCAGATTATATACAGAGTGTGGTCCACAAGTGTAAGAAGACCACATCATCACATACCTATCCATTACACATTAAATAAATAAAAATATACATAGCAAAAAAAAACTTACTTCCACTTCCTTCCCCTCTTCCCACGAGACTGAGGCTCTGGGGGGGCAACTGCCCCCTCCGACAAGTTCTCATCGGAGATGTTTGGGGAAGAGGGGAAGAGGGGAAGGAGGAGTACTGGGATCATCTGGCTGAGGAGGAGATTGAGGAGTACCAGCAGCAGATGGCCCAGCAGCAGATGGCGTGTTATGCGCCTCCTAGAGGACCTGCATTATATCTCTGAGAGTATGCAAGATCTCTCTTTGGTCTTGGCGAAGCTCTCTTTGTTCTTGGAGAAGCTCTCTTTGTTCTTGGAGAAGCTCTCTTTGGTGTTGGATAAGCTGTCTTTGGTCTTGTCAAATGGCATTAATTGCTTCTGTCAGCTGGATTCTGCTTTCCATATTTTCCCTCCAGGAGGCACGCATATCTTGCAGAAAATCTCTTAATATCTGCACCTCTGCTATTTCCTCCTGAGGGGCAGCTGGTGCACAGCGGGCTGCTGGTGCAGGAGGGGCTGCTGGTGCAGGAGGGGCTGCTGCAGGGATCTCTTCTGCAGTGGGGGCTTCTTCAGAGGATGGGGATAGAGGGATGTCTTCCATGTCTCCCCGAGGTGGCCAGTCATCTCCACCACTCTCATACCTGGTTGAAGGAGTAGCCTGTAGTTGCTGTGCTGCCTCCTCCCCAGACTCTGTATATTGTAAAAAGAAAGAAATGGATATATTAGCATAGTTCCAAATAAAGATGTAAATGCTTTTGCTTACAATAGAATTACAAATGCAGCCTCATTAATCCACTTTGAAATATAACAATCAATACGATTTCCACACCGTGTTTCTGATATCTATATGCTCAATCTAAATGTGTTTTTGCGTTTGTTTTCAGTCTGTTTAAATGCACACCTAACCTGTAGCCTAGATACTAATGTAATTGCAAGGTAATTGTGAATGCGTTTATGTAATAATGTGTAAAAAAGCATAATTGCGTTAATCATATCCTTGAATACATTCTTTATTTTTGATGTATAGAGATTATTAAATGAGCTTACCGTCAGATGAGAGTGGCAGGTTCCCGCTATCGTCTCCTCCGATCCCGACTATGGCCACCTCGGAGATGCTGGGACGCAACATTTCCTCCCATTTGAAATACTCCACAGTCATTTGAGGCCCGCCACCAGTCCCTGTTGCGTATTGGTACTCCCTGGAGATCTTTCTTTTGAGATCCATTTTGCAGTCTCGGTAGCGATGCTTTATAGACTCGACATCCCTATTATGGGCCCCCACTGCATTAACTGCATCCGTGATCATAGCTTCCTCTTTTCCCTAGGGGTGGCCTTCTGAGCCTGCAGCCTCCTAGCCCTGTCCTTATAAGCCTCTATGAGGGCCTCCTCCTCCATAGTCAGCTTGGCTTTACCTTGTGATGGTGCCCTCTGTTTCCCAGACTGTGAAGCTCTACACTGGCCGCAACTGGGCCCAGCCACTTGTTCATCTTGAACAAAGTGGCCGGGTCCACCCACCGCTTCCTCCCCCTTCCTCCCCCCCTTCCTGTCCTGTTCCTCTTCCTCACCCCCTCTCATGACTAAGTTCCTGCCTGACCTCCTCTACAACCTCTTGTCTGAACTGATTCCTGAGGAACTATAATAGCTGCGGGCTAATCTGCCCCATATCCCCCCCTCCCGACATACTCCAACCAAAAGTGAATGTGCCCAGATGAAAGTGGGTCAAAATAAATAAATAAATGCAAAAAAGGTGCTCAAAGTGTGAAAGGGATATAAATAAAAGAGGGTAAGGAGTATTTAACAAACAAAAATGTATAAGAAGACTAAAATGAGGATATGTAAACAAAATCTAACTATGGGATGGGTATGGGCTTACAGGGAATGGGGTATGGGATGAAAGTGAATGGGGTATGGGATGAAAGGGAATGGGGTATGGGATGAAAGGGGAGGGGGTATGGGATGAAAGGGAATGGTATTAAAGGGAATGGGGTATGTAGTGTAGTATGAGGGGGGGGTGGGGTATGGAGTGTATGTAGTGTTATTGATAAGTGTATGTATGTAGAATGTGTTTGTGTGTAAATGTTTTAAGTATACAGAAAAACCACTCGCACACTCACCCAAACCAACTCTTGTTCACTACCGCTCTCTCACTATCTCACACTACCACTAACTCACTATCTCACACTACCACTAACTAACTCTCACACTACCACTAACTAACTCGCACAATAACACTAACTCACTCTCTCACACTACCACTAACTCACTATCTCACACTACCACTAACTCACACTACCACTAACTCGCACAATAACACTAACTCACACTAAAACTAACTCACAATAACGCACTAAATCTCTCTCCTCTCTAATCTCACAAAACCCTCCAGCAACACAGTCAAAGAAGCCATGCTTGTGGCGTGCTTATATACCCTATGTAAATGTTTAATGATGTACCGGTTTGCCTTGTAAATTATGTTCAGGTGTGCTTTGTTTGTAATTAGTATGTGTGCAATGTGTATTAGTTGTGTGAATTTGCGCATGCTCATATTGAATTAGTATTTGTGGAATGTGTAGAATGCGATGATGTCATAGTGATCGTTTTGCATAACATTGTCCAAAAGTATTATGCGTAAATATAAATGTTGATTTGTGATTGTGTAGTATTTGTGAAGTGTTGTAAATGTTTGTTTGTACTAATATTCTGTAATCTTGAATGCAAATGTTTTGTTTGTGTATGCGTGTGCATTTTTTTTTCCGTGTTGTTTTGTTCCGTTTTGCAGGGTCGTAAGGTATATCTGTATTCCTCGTTTAGTGTAAAAAATGTTATTTTGTTTTTTTCGATTTTGAATGTGTAATGCGTATGTGCTATGTTGCGTGATTGTTGTTAGTACATTTGCTGTGTGTTTTTGTTGTGCATTATGTGGTATACATAATATGACAGAGCAGTGTGTATTTCTCGCGAGATCGAGTGTTAGCTGAAAAATGCGTGCTTCTTTGATTTATCATTGATCTCTATGGCAGAATGTTTAACGCGGACGTGATTACGCATATAAAATAAACGCGGTAGTCGTGTTACCGCGACACGTTAGGAGGTTGTTTTGAGACTCGTAATACCTACATTAAGAAAAGTGCGCAAAGGAAATAAAATACACGTAACTAACGCACCCCTCCTAACGCAAAACTTGTAATCTAGGCGAATGTGTTTTAAATAGCAAGAGTATTTTTATTTTTTGTACAATAGCCTGAAGAAACAGCCCTTATGTGGCTGAGAAACGCGTTGTTTTTATTAAAGTTTATTTTATACTATACACTTGCTGCTATTTAGATTGCACTTTATATTTTTCATCCTGTTATTGCTGTGTAAACTGCTTACCACCTGGGGCCAGTCAGCTGGGCGGCTGAGAAGCTTCAGCCTGCTTGTATTGCCCCTGTAGGTGCTTTGGAATAAGTGAGTTTTTTTCACATTACTTGCCCCTTTGAACCATAGTGTGCTGGGCCATGTTGGTTTTGTTTTGTATTCATCTAGGAACACACTGATATCTTTTGCTGGGACTCCACTGCTGATACCTGGTTGTTCCAATACAGTTAGCTGGACAACTGTGAGGTTCCAGTCTGCCTGCTTGCACCTATCTGGTGCTATTCGTTTGTGAGTAGCCCTTATTCTTGTTTATAGAATAAAAATGACACTTACCTGCATACCTGACTGTCCGGCAGGAGGACAGTTCACCTGGTATGAGAGGAAGCCACTCCTCACAGAGACCTAGGATAAAATAAATGAACAGAGTAAGCCTACTATGGCATTCTGAGAGAGGACAGCAAGGTGTTAGGAAAATGCAGTGAGGCCCACCCCACAAGTTCCTAACTGTTTTAAAGCTACCACAGCCCTGCTGAAGAGACTAACGTGGAGTACAGCTAGACCCAGATTGTGATGGAAGATCAGAGCAAGCCTGCCCTGGCTTCAAAATAAAAAAAAATCTTGATAGAAGACACTGAAGGCAAAGAGAATGACTGGGGGTTGTGGGAAGGGAAGTGATACCTAACAGCTTTGCTGTGGTGCTCTTTGCCTCTTTTTTTTTCTTTTTCTTTTTTAAACTGCACTAAGCAGTTTTTAGGGGTTAAAGTTGGTGGGTGTAAAGAGCACTGAAAGTGGGAAAGTGCCTTTACAATGCCGTCTATGGGGAACTGTGTTTTTCCTGTCAATATACAGGTGGCCCTCGTTTTACAATGGTTCAATTTACACCGTTTCAGAATAACAACCTTTTTTTCCAGTCATGTGACTGCTATTGAAAAGCATTGAGAAGCAGTGCATTTATTAAAATAGCCAGTAGGTGGAGCTGTCCACTTGTGTTGCAGCAAAGCCAAGCAAGCTGAAATGAATTAATTTAACCAGACCTGAGCTATCAAGCAGATTTCAAAGGAACAAGATCTTCCTGTCTATAAATCAGTCCAGATTGGAATGCATAGAAAGAACTATTTGCAGAGAAATGCAAGTAAAGTCTGTGTTGTATGATTATTTTATTAGGTTTATAATGCTGTTTAGCATTTAAAGTCTTCATTTCAAAGCTTTCAAAATAATGTACTAGGTGTTACTTATGCCAATTTTGAGAGGGGCCTGGAACCTATCTCCCTCACTTCCCATTGACTTACATTATAAACTGGGTTTCAATTTACAAAGGTTTCAATTTACAACCATTCCTCCTGGAACCTAACCCCGGCGTAAACTGAGGGCTACCTGTATATGTATATGCTTATATACATATATATTTATGTGTTAATATGTATATATACACATGTAAAACACATAAATATATATATTCATTTACAATTAAAATCTGCTGCCCATCGCTGTGTGACTTACCCCATTCTCTGTGCTAGGTTCATATTCCATGTCTGATGGCAAGAGAACGAGGCTACCACTGGAGCCTATGGAAATTCACTCTTGTGAGCGCAAAGCTTCCATGCAATGCAAAGGTCAGGTGGCTGACTTGTAATACCAGCGCACATCTGCATGCGCTGGTATTACTAAGTGGAGTACAAATACTGCCCTTGCGAAAAGAAAATGTTGAAATTAACAAAAAAACTATTTTGTGGATGGATAATATCAAAGACATAAAAATCAATTAGAACTGTTTTAAATATCTTACTTAGACGCTTAGCTAGAACATACAATTTTAAACTACTTTCCAATTTACTTCTATTATTACATTTGCTTCAGTCTCTTGGTATCCTTTGTTGAAGGGACAGAAAAGCACTACTGGGAGCTAGCTGAACACATCAGTTGAGCCAATGACAAGAGGCATACACGTGTAGTCATTAATAAGCAGCTAGCTCCCAGTAGTGCACTGTTTCGTAGGTATGCTTTTCAACAAAGGATACCAAGAGAACAAAGCAAGATAATACATCTTATATTATCTAATACGGATACTTATTATTTTCATTAATAATAATATCATTTATTTGTATAGCGCTGACAACTTCCGTAGCGCTGGTTATAATAATAATATAAGTAAATTAGAGATTTTTTTGATTTGTCTCAATCATGAAAGTTTAATTATTACTTTCTGTTCCCTATAAGTGCAATCATGAGCAAACATGAATTTGTTAATATTTTATTAGTGAACATGTTTCATAGTTTAAAAGTGTAATTCATTTACGCCTAGATTTAGAGTTTTGTCGGTAACGACCCGCGTAGCTAACGCATGCTTTTTTCCCCCCGCACCTTTTAAATACTGCTGCTATTTAGAGTTCACATAATGGCTGCGTTAGGCTCCAAAAAGGGAGCGTAGAGCATAATTTACCGCCACTGCAACTCTCAATACCAGCGGTGCTTACGGACGCGGCCAGCTTCAAAAACGTGCTCGTGCACGATATCCCCATAGGAAAAAAAACCTAACACCTGCAAAAAAGCAGCGTTAAGCTCCTAACGCAGCCCCATTGTTTCCGATGGGGAAACACGTCCTAAGTCTGCACCTAACACCCTAACATGTACCTCGAGTCTAAACACCCCTAACCTTACACTTATTAACCCCTAATCTGCCGTCCCCGCTATCGCTGACCCCTGCATTTTATTATTAACCCCTAATCTGCCACTCCGTACACCACCGCAACCTTTATTATAGCTATGTACCCCTAATCTGCTGCCCCTAACACCGCCGACCACTATATTATATTTATTAACCCCTAATCTGCCGCCCCCAACGTCGCCTCCACCTACCAACAATAATTAACCCCTAATCTGCCGACCGGACCTCACCGCTACTATAATAAATGTATTAACCCCTAATCCGCCTCACTAACCCTATAATAAATAGTATGAAACCCTAATCTGCCCTCCCTAACATCGCTGACACCTAACTTCAAGTATTAACCCCTAATCTGCCGACCGGACCTCACCGCTACTCTAATAAATGTATTAATCCCTAAAGCTAAGTCTAACCCTAACACTAACACCCCCCTAAGTTAAATATAATTTAAATCTAACGAAATAAATTAACTCTTATTAAATAAATTATTCCTATTTAAAGCTAAATACTTACCTGTAAAATAAACCCTAATATAGCTACAATATAAATTATAATTATATTGTAGCTATTTTAGGATTAATATTTATTTTACAGGCAACTTTGTATTTATTTTAACCAGGTACAATAGCTATTAAATAGTTAAGAACTATTTAATAGCTACCTAGTTAAAATAATTACAAAATTACCTGTAAAATAAATCCTAACCTAAGTTACACTAGCAATAAATTAATTAAATAAAATACCTACAATTATCTACAATTAAACCTAACACTACACTATCAATAAATAAATTAAATAAAATACCTACAAATAAATACAATTAAATAAACTAACTAAAGTACAAAAAATAAAAAAAGCTAAGTTACAAAAAATAAAAAAAATAATTACAAACATAATAAAAATATTACAACAATTTTAAGCTAATTACACCTACTCTAAGCCCCCTAATAAAATAAAAAAGACTCCCAAAATAAAAAAATGTCCTATCCTATTCTAAAATAAAAATAGAAAAGCTCTTTTACCTTTACCAGCCCTTAAAAGGGCCTTTTGCGGGGCATACCCCAAAGAATTCAGCTCTTTTGCCTGTAAAAAAAAAACATACAATACCCCCCCCAACATTACAACCCACCAGCCACATACCCCTAATCTAACCCAAACCCCCCTTAAATAAACCTAACACTAAGCCCCTGAAGATCTTCCTACCTTGTCTTCACCATGCCAGGTATCACCGATCGCTCCAGGCTCCGAAGTCTTCATCCAAGCCCAAGCGGGGGCTGGCGATCCATCATCCGGCTGAAGTCTTATATCAAGCGGCGGCTGAAGAGGTCCAGAAGAGGCTCCAACCATCTTCTTCCAAGCGGTGACAAGCGGCTCCATCTTGAAGACCTCCGGCGCAGATCCATCCTCTTCTTGCGACGTCCTAAGTCCGAATGAAGGTTCCTTTAAATGACGTCATCCAAGACGGCGTCCCTCGAATTCCGATTGGCTGATAGGATTCTATCAGCCAATCGGAATTAAGGTAGGAAAAATCTGATTGGCTGATGGAATCAGCCAATCAGATTCAAGTTCAATCCGATTGGCTGATCCAATTGATAGAAGACTTCAGCCGGATGATGGATCTCCAGCCCCCGCTTGGGCTTGGATGAAGACTTCTGAGCCTGGAGCGATCGGTGATACCTGGCATGGTGAAGACAAGGTAGGAAGATCTTCAGGGGCTTAGTGTTAGGTTTATTTAAGGGGGGTTTGGGTTAGATTAGGGGTATGTGGGTGGTGGGTTGTAATGTTGGGGGGGTATTGTATGTTTTTTTTACAGGCAAAAGAGCAGTTTTCTTTGGGGTATGCCCCGCAAAAGGCCCTTTTAAGGGCTGGTAAGGTAAAAGAGCTTTTCGATTTTAATTTTAGAATAGGGTAGGGCATTTTTTTATTTTGGGGGGCTTTGTTATTTTATTAGGGGGCTTAGAGTAGGTGTAATTAGTTTAAAATTGTTGTAATATTTTTATTATGTTTGTAATTATTTTTTGTATTTTTTGTAACTTAGCTTTTTTATTTTTTGTACTTTAGTTACTTTATTTAATTGTATTTATTTGTAGGTATTTTATTTAATTTATTTATTGATAGTGTAGTGTTAGGTTTAATTGTAGATAATTGTAGATATTTTACTTAATTAATTTATTGATAGTGTAGTGTTAGGTTTAATTGTAACTTAGGTTAGGATTTATTTTACAGGTAATTTTGTGATTATTTTAACTAGGTAACTATTAAATAGTTATTAACTATTTAATAGCTATTGTACCTGGTTAAAATAAATACAAAGTTGCCTGTAAAATAAATATAAACCCTAAAATAGCTACGATATAATTATAATTTATATTGTAGCTATATTAGGGTTTATTTTACAGGTAAGTATTTAGCTTTAAATAGGAATAATTTATTTAATAAGAGTTAATTTATTTTGTTAGATTTAAATTATATTTAACTTAGGGGGGTGTTAGGGTTAGGGTTAGACTTAGCTTTAGGGGTTAATACATTTATTAGAGTAGCGGTGAGGTCCGGTCGGCAGATTAGGGGTTAATACTTGAAGTTAGGTGTCAGCGATGTTAGGGAGGGCAGATTAGGGGTTAATACTATTTATTATAGGGTTATTGAGGCGGGAGTGAGGCGGATTAGGGGTTAATAAATTTATTATAGTGGCGGTGAGGTCCGGTCGGCAGATTAGGGGTTAATAAGTGTAGGTAGGTGGAGGCGACGTTGGGGGCGGTAGATTAGGGGTTAATAAATATAATATAGGGGTCGGCGGTGTTAGGGTCAGCAGATTAGGGGTACATAGGGATAATGTAAGTGGCGGCGGTGTGCGGTCGGCAGATTAGGGGTTAAAAAATGTAATAGAGAGGCGGCGATGTGGGGGGGCCTCGGTTTAGGGGTACATAGGTAGTTTATGGGTGCTAGTGTACTTTAGAGCACAGTAGTTAAGAGCTTTATGAACCGGCGTTAGCACAGAAAGCTCTTAACTCCTGGCTTTTCACTGCGGCTGGAGTTTTGTCGTTAGATTTCTAACGCTCACTTCAGCCACGACTCTAAATACCGGCGTTAGAAAGATCCCATTGAAAAGATAGGATACGCAATTGACGTAACGGGATCTGCGGTATGGAAAAGTTGCGGCTGGAAAGTGAGCGTTAGACCCTTACCTACACGACTCTAAATACCAGCGGTAGCCCAAAACCAGCGTTAGGAGCCTCTAACGCTTGTTTTGACGGCTAACGCCAAACACTAAATCTAGGCCTTAGTTTTTTGACATACTAATAAACATAGGAAATTACTGTATTTGTTAAAAAGGGAAAATGAGCTTGTATGAGATTGTCAGTCACTCCCTCCATGGAGAAAATGTTAATCAAGCAGTTTAAAATTAACTTTAGATTCAGTTGTTTTAATAAAAACCATAGGTGGGTGGAAGATTTTATATCTGGCAGCTGGAAGAAAGATTAACTTTAGGATAGTTCTAACTATTAGTTTACAATTATAATAGAAACTAACAAAAAGTATTGCACTGAAACATCCAAATGCTAAACAGCAATCAGGTTCTCACCTCAATGAGGCTAGTGCAAATTGGACAAGCTGAAGACCTCCAGCTAGACTCATACCTAAGACAATGGGGTAGATTTATGTAGCTGAGAATGCGGAAACATAAGTTAAGAAGCAGCGGTCTTAAGACGGCTGCTCCTTAACTCATCTGCCACCTCTGAGGCGGCGGACAGCAATCATCCCGATCAGATGATTGACACCCCCTGCTAGCGGCCGATTGGCAGGGGGCGGCATTGCACAAGCATTTTACAAAGAATGCTTGGGCAATGATAAATGCCGACAGCATATGCTGTCGGCATTTAGCGATGTTGGGCGGACATGATCCGCTACAGCGGATCATATCTGCCCCCATCTTAATAAATCGGCTCCAATAAGTCTACAGCACCATATAGATTCAAGCATAAAAAACTTAAATTATGCTTACCTGATAATTTTCTTTTCTTCTGATGGAAAGAGTCCACAGCTGCATTCATTACTTTTGGGAATTAAAAACCTGGCCACCAGGAGGAGGCAAAGACACCCCAGTCAAAGGCATAAATACTCCTCCAACTTCCCTCATCCCCCAGTTATTCTTCTGCAGAACAAGGAACAGTAGAAGAAATATCAGGGTGAAAGTGCCAGAAGAATAAATAACGACGCCACACATAAAAAATACGGGTAGGAAGCATAATTTAAGTTTTTCTTCTTAAATGGAAAGAGTACACAGCTGCATTCATTACTTTTGGGAAAACAATACCCAAGCCACAGAGGACACTAAATGCCAAGATGGGAGGCCCATTCTGAGGGCACCAATCCTGAACTACTAACCAATAAAAACCCTGCAGAGAAAACTTTGAAAAGTCCCAAGGACACTGCCCTGCAGATAGTCCAGAAGCCTAGCTAGAGACCACAAAATCGGACTCAACTGAGCCAACAGTCCTCCAGTCAGTCCCTCACCAATCACCCCTCACTAATGAAGGGAACTCCGGCCTAAACTCCCAAAGGGATAGGACAAGGAAGAACCGGAGGGAAACTGAAAGGTAACCACAAAATTCATAGAAGGAAAACCCCCAATAGCAAGCCCAGCTCACAAAGACCCAAATGTGTCCTGACGAACAAAGGGAGGCTACGCCCAGACCAAGCAGAAACCAGAGGTTTAGGACCGGGCATCAGAACAGAGAAACTTCTCTCAACATTGTGCAAAGCACCGAAAGACAACTGAAGACGGAGTCCTCACATCGTCAGAATGTAGAATACTGAAGTATTCCGACACAAAAAATGTGTAACAGACCCAGACGAAAAACCCTGAGTCAAGAACACGCAGCCATCATCAGGATGACACAGAATACTTGCTGAGAAGTAAAAAGCAACCAGCAAGAGAACAGATTGCCAAAAAAAACCTCCCAGACAGAGAGCACACTCTAGGCAATTTAAGCCGCCAGACCTACACATAGGTCTCCAAAAGGAGGAAGCACATAACCTCAATGAGGCCCACTGCACCCCCAAGAATGAGTGGTTACAACCAGAACTAGAAGATGGATTGGAACCCTGGACCTCCTGCTTGCAAGCCCAGGGAGCTAGCAACTATGCCAACCTAGATCCGGAAGATGACAACGCATCTCAGAACTTACTCCCAGCCGGGCCTGCCCAAGCGTCGGCAGGTCTGAACAGGGGAACAGAAGAACCCCAGCACAAGCTCAAAAACGAGCGAAAGAATGGCCACAGCCATCCCAACAGAGCACGGGTGCCAACCCGACTCCTTAGGAACAGACGACAAGGCCGTAGACCCAAAGGAATCTAGCAAAGGGCCCGACATAGTCTCAAGACGGAGACAGCAAGACTCCAGATGGAACGTAACAACCCAGAGAGAATACCCCTCTCTGAAAGGTTAACTCTCAGTTCCAACCTCCTGAATCCAGGAGAAGCCCTAAGAAAAGGACCACACCTCAATAAGAAGGAGAATAAGCCCCCACCCTAAGAAAAAGAATGGGGCCAGAAAGGCAGGGCACCTGCCCACAAGACACAAAGCCAAAGGCTAAAGGAGAGATCAAACCTCCAACGCAAACGAACATGGAAGGAATCCCCCTAAAAATTTTGCTCGCTAACACACATCCAATGTGCAATAGTTGCTGCAGTGACACTGCAAACCCATTCGCCTGCAGAGCAGTGAATCCATAAGGTTACTACAGCAAGCTGACCAAGAGAAACCGACCATACAGTCGTAAGTCAAGTCCAGTGAGTATCGGCACTCAGAAAACCAGGCCAACCATAACACGGTCAATTAGTCAGAGTAAAGGTCATAGCCCAAGTTTCCTGGAACTGGGGAACCCCGAACCAGCCCTAGAGCCTAAAAGTCCTGTAACACCCGCAATGGGATCCACAAGGGAAAATGCTGAGTGAAGCTTCAGCAACCGGAAGCACCACGGTAAAGATAGGTCCAAGCACCCAATTGTTTAAACAAACAATAACCGAGAACTTAACACCCAGTCTGATATAAAAAACAGACCCACAGGGAGATATCAGTGCAATATCCAGATCAACCTGGATAACGAGAATAACTCGCAAGTCCCGATCCAAGGAAGAGACCATTCCTTGCCGAAATCCAACGATCCAAAGGAGCTAAGGCATTAAAAGTCGTACAACAACACTAGAGCCACAGGACCACAAGAAAGGAAATAACTCGAGGCCAAAAACACTCGAGCAAAGGCTGGTCTCCACATCACCTCCATATATCAGAGGGTCACAGAGAGAAAAGGATGTGGAGCATCCCCAGCTCCGGGGAAGAACCCTAAGCAGAGCCCAAAGGAGACCATGCCCAGAGTCCCTAAAAGGGAACAACCATCTCCCGGAGGGAAAACCCGGTCCTTAAAAGGAGACCCAACCCTTACGGAGAAACGGAGGAACCAAAAAGGTCTCATGAAAACAGCTTGATATTACACAGTCAATGTGCAAATAGCCGCAGCTGCTCCCAGAGCCTCAGAAGGCCAAACCACCCAAATCGGCGGCAAGAGGGCGCTAAGCCCTCCAACCCTCCACAGCATGGGGGAGGAAACTCTAGGTCCCGATAATATCAGACAAAAGAGAGAGTGATGCAGCAGGACTCCACTGACCCAGTCAACCAGATTGAGGGCTAATAAAGACTGAAATAATCCTTCCTGCCTCACAGATCCACAGGTCCTCTAGAATGCTTAGCTGAACTTGTTGACAAAAACAAGGAACACAAATGATAATATGAGCACTCTGCGCCTCGACCGGACCAGCCAAGCAGAAACGGCACCACGTGACAAACATAGGACTAACATGTCCCATAACAAACTTCCGCAGAAGTAACAGTGAGTATCGATCCCAGAAAGTTCCTTAAAGAAGCATATAAACAAAAATAAAAGACATCCTAATTGGATAAAAGAAAATATAAGGAAACCCGTAGATTAATGCCCAAGAAGAAACAGGCCTACCTGCAGGACCAGCCAAACGGAACCCTGATCTTCCAACAAAACTGGGAAGGATCTCAATAACAGACAATCAGGATATTACTTCATCCCCTCATGTCTAATGAGGTGAGCCATTCAAAGTAGAAGACTGTGGATTCCCGTATCCGTTAAGGATAGGGTCATCTAAGTAACTGAAAAACATGTCTGAGTAATACGCGTAGGCGTGCTATTCTGTAACGAAAGGCACAACACTCAGGGACAGCTTCACCTGCAGGGAACTGTACAGGCCTTCCCAAGGCCGGGAGACCCGGGACAATAGGGCACGAGAACAATCGCAAATAAACTCCTGGACTCTGGAGATGAATAATTGCCAAAAATATGAAAAACGTGTTGCAACCTCCGGGGAGGAACAAGCTGCCCTGCAAGGAGGGATAAACATAATCTGGGTTATCCGAATGTGTAGGAGGAGGGAGCGGTAGGGAACTCGCTTCTCGGAGGACAGGGCCCCAAGTGGCAGATGGCTCAGCGGTCCCTTGATTCCCTGAGCCCGGGGAACAAGGCGCACTAATACGGCATACTGAACATAACTGATTAACATGTGTCAACGAGGCCAAACCGGATTCTTCACAGGACAAAAAATCTGAATCTGAAATTTGAACAGTCCCAGCATCAGAATCCTCCATAACTGTATAGAGAATATGCAAATATGGACTATAAGAAAAAACAAAAACTAAACAGCACCTGACACCCACAATAGCTGGAGCACTCACCACCTCCTATGAACCAGACCCCTGCGGACCAGAATTTCTCCGTCGCCATGCGGTCAGGAATGTGGAAATAGAAGACCAGAACGTAATCACGCAAAGTCACAAGGTGAACCGTACAGTCCAAAAAAGCATGCCCAACCATAAGGTCGCGTCACTTCTAAAGGCCTTTATGTTCCAAGCCATGAGCCCTGTTAACACTACACATAAGCAGATTGAATCACATAACAAACACGATTAAAAAAAACCCTGTTCAATAATCCCCCTCAGGAGATATTAACCCTTGATTCCAAGATACAAAAGGAGTCCCACTGAGACCCTATAGTCTAGTAAATCCCGCAAGGTAGGCACCTCACCGGAAACATTTGTATGACAGTACATTCATGAAGAAGTAAAATGAAACAATCTTACCGGAATCTATGCCGTGGAAACAGGAACACTGCCCTTCAAGTGTGACTGATAGTAGCATTGCCTCCGCCATGGACTTGAGAGAAGAAAGCAGGCAGCAAAGTGAAGTTTGACAACGCCGATTGCTTGTGGAGCTGTTAAAATGAGTCGGGATGGTTTCTCAGAAAGACCTGCATCTCCGGACTCTAACTTTTATCCAGGCCCTCACTGAGAGACTGATAGGATTACTTAAAGGGACACTGAACCAAATTTTTTTCTTTCGTGATTCAGATAAAGCATGACATTTTCAGCAACTTTCTAATTTACTCCTATTATCAAACTTTCTTCATTCTCTTGGTATCTTTATTTGAAATGCAAGAGCATAAGTTTAGATGCCGGACCATTTTTGGTGAACAACCTGGGTTGTCCTTGCTGATTGGTGGATAAATTCATCCACCAATAAACAATTGCTGTCCCGAGTTCTGAATAAAAAAAAAAAGCTTAGATGCATTTTTCAAATAAAGATAGCAAGAGAACAAAGAAAAATTGATAATAGGAGTAAATTAGAAAGTTGCTTAAAATTGCATGCTGAATCACGAAAGAAAACATTTTGGTTCAGTGTCCTTTTAAAACTCCCGTCCCAAGTCGAAGAGTACTACCCTCCATAAGAGACAAAAAACAAACTTCTGACACTTCTCTGCCAACCTCGACGAAAGACAAAGAATGACTGGGGGATGAGGGAAGTGGGAGGAGTATTTAAGCCTTTGGCTGGGGTGTCTTTGCCTCCTCCTGGTGGCCAGGTTCTGTGATCCCGAAACGTTGCAGCATATCTGTCTGTTTTTATGCTTGAATAAATCTTTTCACATCAAAAAGTATTGCACAATTGTCTAATAATAACATAATTTTCTGAAATCAAATATTGATTGGCTAATTGGCACAACACACTTCTCGTGTAGCCTTTACAAAGTAGGGTTATTAATACTCACAACAAAACATGGACCAGCAGAAGTTTTCAGACACTCTTCCAACAGCCTCATACGAGTCTTCTGAAGTTCAGGGCTATCCCATTCCTCAGGTGGCACTCCCCAATACAAATCTATTACCTGCAACAAGATACATAATACACATGAAATATTAGTATCCAATATTCTATCAATTACAAACATTAAAGGGACATTAAACACTGTGGGCAAGATTACAAGTGGAGCCTTATTTAACGTGCCTGCTCGAGCATTAACTTCGCTAGAAGTAAGCTTTTTGCAATTATATATATATTTTTATATATATATATATATATATATATATATATATATATATATATATATATATATATATACACACACACACAATAGTCATGTTGATTGGAGTAGCCATGTAAGTTCTATGATTTAGATATAAAAAAAACAAGAGTATTGCATTGAGCAATGATACTTTTTTATTGTACTAACTATACATTTATAGGTTGACAAGCTTTCAGAAGAATTCCTCCCTTTCTCAAGTCTGTAGCAATACTGACCAATTCAATGGAATTTAAAGATTATATCTTAAAACACAGGATGGCTAAAAAGAACAGAAAGGGCTAGATTTATCAAAGCTGAGGCGGACAGGGGAGCGTATACGCCTCAGCTCACTTGTAGCGGGGCGAAATTACCCGCAGGTAATCACCATTGCACTCGAGCGCAATTTTGTGCTTGTGTGCAATCCCGCCCCCTGCCCCGCACACAGCCAATCGCGCGTGGGCAGGAGCTGTCAATCTCCTTGGTCGAACTCAACCGCGGAGATTTAATTTTGCCACCTTAGAGGTGGCAAGATATAGGGGTCAATTTCTTAATGTGCAAGCGGACATGATACAATGTAGTGTATCATGTCTGCCGCACATCGATAAATGCAGACAGCATACGCTGTCGGCATTTATCATTGCACCAGCAATTTTTGTGAACTGCTGGTGCAATGCCGCCCCCTGCAGATTCGCAGCCAATCGGCCGCTAGCAGGGGGTGTCAATCAACCAGATCGTATTGGATCGGGTTTATTTCTGTCCGCCGCCTCAGAGCAGGCAGACAAGTTCTTTAGACCGCTGCTTCATAACTTCTGTTTTCGGAGAGATAAAATTTACCCCAAAATCTGTAAATTCCATTGAATTGGTCAGTTTTGCTTCATAAAAATTAACACTTATAATTAGAGGAAAAATAAAAAAAACTTGTTGTGCACTGCACCACTGTGTACTACTACTGATGATTGATGATCTATCTTCTGGGAATCTACACTTGACTCAACTAAATTATATATTAAATAAATATAAATAATAAATATAATATTACATTTATCATCTATCTATCTAGTAAGTAACTGTATATGTCATTCATCCTCTATAATCTATCTACGTACATAATATCTACTACGCAGTACGTAGTAGATATTATTTATATATATTTTGGTAACATTATGTTGAATATAATATATTTTATAATTCACTTCACAATACATCCTACAAGCAACCCTTAATGAACATTTATAAATAAAATATATTGTATTATTGTAATATGTAATCAAACTCAATGTTAAGTGTCACAGAAGTTAAAAAAAAAAAAAAAAAAAATCAGTAAGGCACTTTAAAGTTTATTTTACAATATTCACTTTATTGCTCACAACTTTGAGCTGTCCCACCGCCACACCACTGCTTGACCACCACCACAACACTCCCAGATGACTCCCACACACTCTTCAATCGCTTCCAAAATGCCCGTTTCGCGGGCATTCTCAGGTGCGCCCACGGCTGCACATGGTCCGCCTCTCATCCTCCCTCCACGCCTACGTTTCCATGACGATCTGAAGATTTTTTTTTTTTTTTTAAATTGCGTACTCTTGCGGTTTTAAAACCGCTGCGATTAATCACGGTTTAAAACCGCATCCGCGATTAATCGTGCAGCCCTGATGTGTATATATATATGTATATATATGAGAGCTAGGAAAGGGAGGGCACTCTCAGGATTTATATACATCAAAGTTAGTTTATTGTTTATAACAACAACGTTAGAAAGTCATAAGGATAGGTCGACGTTTCAGCTTACATAGAAGCCTTCATCAAGACAGATGAACAACTCACAACGGCGACTAGCAGCCGCACACAACTCCACCGACAAAATTTCTCATTTGCCGGTGGTGTTGTGTGCGGCTGCTAGTCGCCGTTGTGAGTTGTTCATCTGTCTTGATGAAGGCTTCTATGTAAGCTGAAACGTCGACCTATCCTTATGACTTTCTAACGTTGTTGTTATAAACAATAAACTAACTTTGATGTATATAAATCCTGAGAGTGCCCTCCCTTTCCTAGCTCTTATCTACAATCCATTGAGGATTGCACCCAGGTGCTTCATTATTAGTTGAAGCTGGAGTGCTGGAACACGTGCTAATTGGATATATATATATATATATATATATATATTTCATTAAAATTATGGGGGGAGATAAAAAACTGAAATTAAAATCCTCCATGTCTCAAAATTAAATCAATGTAAATATTTGCATAGGAAATTAGCACATCTAGGCAATTATCCCTGCTTGCTTTTCCTCAGAAATAACTCATATACAATGTTACCAATGCACAAGAGAATTCTGGGTAAGTTATGCAAATTAGATATGCAAATTCTCAGTTTTTTTGCTTCAAAATAATACTGTTTTAACACAGCTATCCTTTTAACAGGATTATTACAGCAAACCAGAAATCACTCACTAGACAGCCTGTTTCTTTCTTTTTGGAACTCATCAGTAGGAGATAGATTTCTGGTTGCTGCATTGGTGAAGCTATTTTCAAGGTTAAACCAAAATTCATTAAAATTATGGGGGGAGATAAAAAACTGAAATTTAAATCCTCCATGTCTCAAAATTAAATTAAATCAATTTAAATATTTGCATAGGAAAATAGCACATCTAGGCAATTATCCCCACTTGCTTTTCCCCAGAAATAACTCATATACAATGTTACCAATGCACAAGAGAATTCTGGGTAAGTTATGCAAATTAGATATGCAAATTCTCATTTTTTTTGCTTCAAAATAATACTGTTTTAACACAGCTATCCTTTTAACAGGAATATTAAAGCAAACCAGAAATCACTCACTAGACAGCCTGTTTCGTTCTTTTTGGAACTAATCAGTAGGAGATAGATTTCTGGTTGCTGCATTGGTGAAGCTATTTTCAAGGTTAAACCAAAATTCATTAAAATTATGGGGGGGAGATAAAAAACTTAAATTAAAATTCTCCATGTCTCAAAATTATAAAGCGGGGATACTTGCCTAGATGTGATAATTTCCTATGCAAATATTTACATTGATGTAATTTTGAGATATGGAGGATTTTAATTTCAGTTTTTTATTTCCCTCCATAATTTTAATGAATTTTGGTTTAACCTTTTGGTTTTGCTGTCTAGTGAGTGATTTCTGGTTTGTGGTAATAATCCTGTTTAAAGGATAGCTGTGTTAAAACAGTATTATTTGAAGCAAAAAACTGACGGCTAGATTTAGAGTTCTGCGGCCAAAGGGGTGCGTTAGCTACGCGTGCTATTTTTCTCCCACACCTTTTAAATACCGCTGGTATTTAGAGTTCACAGAAGGGCTGCGTTAGGCTCCAAAAAGGGAGCGTAGAGCATATTTACCGCCACTGCAACTCTAAATACCAGCGTTGCTTACGGACACGGCCAGCTTCAAAAACGTGCTCGTGCACGATTCCCCCATAGGAAACAATGGGGCAGTTTGAGCTGAAAAAAAACCTAACACCTGCAAAAAAGCAGCGTTCAGCTCCTAATGCAGCTACATTGTTTCCTATGGGGAAACACTTCCTAAGTCTGCACCTAACACTCTAACATGTACCCCGAGTCTAAACACCCCTAACCTTACACTTATTAACCCCTAATCTGCCGCCCCGCTATCGCTGACCCCTGCATATTATTATTAACCCCTAATCTGCCGCTCCGTACACCGCCGCCAGCTACGTTATCCCTATGTACCCCTAATCTGCTGCCCCTAACATCGCCGACCACTATGTTATATTTATTAACCTCTAATCTGCCGCCCCTGCTATCGCTGACACCTACATATTATTATTAACCCCTAATCTGCCGCTCCGTACACTGCCGCAACATACATTATAGTTTTGTACCCCTAATCTGCTGCCCCTAACACCGCCGACCCCTATATTATATTTATTAACCCCTAATCTGCCCCCCACAACGTCGCCGCCAGCTACCTACAATAATTAACCCCTAATCTGCCGACCGGATCTCGCCGCTACTCTAATAAATGGATTAACCCCTAAAGCTAAGTCTAACCCTAACACTAACACCCCCCTAAATTAAATATAATTTAAATCTAACAAAATAAATTAACTCTTATTAAATAAATTATTCCTATTTAAAGCTAAATACTTACCTGTAAAATAAACCCTAATATAGCTACAATATAAATTATAATTATATTGTAGCTATTTTAGGATTAATATTTATTTTACAGGCAACTTTGTATTTATTTTAACCAGGTACAATAGCTATTAAATAGTTAATAACTATTTAATAGCTAAAATAGTTAAAATAATTACAAAATTACCTGTAAAATAAATCCTAACCTAAGTTACAATTAAACCTAATACTACACTATCAATAAATTAATTAAATTAAAAAAAAAACATACAATACCCCCCCAAACATTACAACCCACCACCCACATACCCCTAATCTAACCCAAACCCCCCTTAAATAAACCTAAAACTAAGCCCCTGAAGATCTTCCTACCTTATCTTCACCATGCCATGTTCACCGATCCGTCCACCGAAGTCTTGATCCAAGCCTCTGAATCTTGATCCAAGCCCAAGCGGGGGCTGAAGAGTGACGTCCACCCTCCGGCTGAAGTCTGGATCCAAGCGGGCAGAAGAGGACATCCGGACCGGCAAACATCTTCATCCAAGCCGCATCTTCTATGTTCTTCAATCCGATGACGACCGGCTGATCTTCAAGACCTCCAGCGCGGATCCATCCATCTTCACCGACGACTTCCCGATGAATGATGGTTCCTTTAAGGGACGTCATCCAAGATGGCGTCCCTCGAATTCCGATTGGCTGATAGGATTCTATCAGCCAATCGGAATTAAGGTAGGAAAATTCTGATTGGCTGATGGAATCAGCCAATCAGAATCAAGTTCAATCCGATTGGCTGATCCGATCAGCCAATCAGATTGAGCTCGCATTCTATTGGCTGTTCTCATTCGTCGGGAAGTCGTCGGTGAAGATGGATGTTCCGCGTCGGCGGGATGAACATGCATCCAGAAGAAAGATGATTGAAGATGCTGTTGATAGAAGACTTCAGTCGGATCATGGACCTCTTCAGCTCCCGCTTGGATGAAGACTTCAGCCGGATCATGGACATCTTCAGCCCCCCGCTTGGGCTTGGATCAAGACATCGGAGCCAGGACGGATCGGTGTGATACCCGGTGAGGTGAAGATAAGGTAGGAAGATCTTCAGGGGCTTAGTGTTAGGTTTATTTAAGGGGGGTTTGGGTTAGATTAGGGGTATGTGGGTGGTGAGTTGTAATATTGGGGGGGTATTGTATGTGTTTTTTTTACAGGCAAAAGAGCTGAATTCTTTGGGGCATGCCCCGCAAAGTGCCCTTTTCAGGGCTGGTAAGGTAAAAGAGCTTTGAACTTTTTTAATTTAGAATAGGGTAGGGCATTTTTTTATTTTGGGGGGCTTTGTTATTTTATTAGGGGGCTTAGAGTAGGTGTAATTAGTTTAAAATTGTTGTAATATGTTTCTAATGTTTGTAAATCTTTTTTTATTTTTTGTAACTTAGTTCTTTTTATTTTTTGTACTTTAGTTAGTTTATTTCATTGTATTTATTTGTAGATATTGTATTTAATTAATTTATTGATAGTGTAGTGTTAGGTTTAATTGTAGATAATTGTAGGTATTGTATTTAATTAATTTATTGATACTGTAGTGTTAGGTTTAATTGTAACTTAGGTTAGGATTTATTTTACAGGTAATTTTGTAATTATTTTAACTAGGTAACTATTAAATAATTATTAACTATTTAATAGCTATTATACCTGGTTAAAATAATTACAATGTTGCCTGTAAAATAAATATTAATCCTAAAATAGCTACAATATAATTATAATTTATATTGTAGCTATATTAGGGTTTATTTTACAGGTAAGTATTTAGCTTTAAATAGGAATAAGTTATTTAATAAGAGTTAATTTATTTCGTTAGATTTAAATTATATTTAACTTAGGGTGGTGTTAGGGTTAGGGTTAGACTTAGCTTTAGGGGTTAATACATTTATTATAGTAGCGGTGAGATCTGGTCGGCAGATTAGGGGTTAATAATTGTAGGTAGGTGGAGGCGACGTTGGGGGCGGCAGATTAGGGGTTAATAAATATAATATAGGGGTCGGCGGTGTTAGGGGCAGCAGATTAGGGGTACATAGGGATAATGTAGGTTGCCTCGGTGTACGGAGCAGCAGATTAGGGGTTAATAATAATATGCAGGTGTCAGCGATAGCGGGGGCGGCAGATTAGGGGTTAATAAATATAACATAGTGGCCGGTGATGTTAGGGGCAGCAGATTAGGGGTACATAGGGATAACGTAGCTGGCGGCAGTGTACGGAGCGGCAGATTAGGGGTTAAAAATTTTAATAGAGTGGCGGCGATGTGGGGGGACCTCGGTTTAGGGGTGTATAGGTAGTTTATGGGTGTTAGTGTACTTTAGAGCACAGTAGTTTAGAGCTTTATAAACCGGCGTTAGCCCAGAAAGCTCTTAACTACTGACTTTTTTCTGTGGCTGGAGTTTTGTTGTTAGATTTCTAACGCTCACTTCAGCCAAGACTCTAAATACCGGCGTTAGAAAGATCCCATTGAAAAGATAGGATACGCAAATGGCGTAGGGGGATCTGCGGTATGGAAAAGTCGCGGCTGCAAAGTGAGCATTAGACCCTTTCCTGACTGACTCCAAATACCAGCGGGCGGCCAAAACCAGCGTTAGGAGCCTCTAACGCTGGTTTTGACGGCTACCGCCCAACTCTAAATCTAGGCCTGAGAATTTGGATATCTAATTTGCATAACTTACCCAGAATTCTCTTTTGTGCATTGGTAACATTGTATATGAGTTATTTCTGGGGAAAAGCAAGCGGGGATACTTGCCTAGATGTGCTAATTTTCTATGCAAATATTTACATTGATTTAATTTTGAGACATGGATGATTTTAATTTAAGTTTTTTATTTCCTCCCATAATTTTAATGAATTTTGGTTTAACCTTGAAAATAGCTTCACCAATGCAGCAACCAGAAATCTATCTCCTACTGATGAGTTCCAAAAAGAACGAAACAGGCTGTCTAGTGAGTGATTTCTGGTTTGCTTTAATAATCCTGTTAAAAGGATAGCTGTGTTAAAACAGTATTAATTTGAAGCAAAAAAACTGAGAATTTGCATATCTAATTTGCATAACTTACCCAGAATTCTCTTGTGCATTGGTAACATTGTATATGAGTTATTTCTGGGGAAAAGCAAGCGGGGATACTTTCCTAGATGTGCTAATTTCCTATGCTAATATATATATATATATATATATATATATACACACAGTGTATTTATACATACATATATATTATATAAATACATACATACATACACACATATATATATTTATATACACACACACATATATATATATATATATATATATATATATATACTGTATATACACAGTATAAATATATAAATATATATATATATATATATATATATATATATACATACACGCTGTATATAAACATATAAACATGCACACCAAGACAAAATGTGATTTTTAATATTTGTGGTTAAATCTAAACAAAATACTTCTAAAATTATAGCTCTGACATGGCACAGAATATATCTTAGGCACAACCTAATCCTCTGGATTTGTCTCCAAAAGCAGTTGGAACATAGTTAAAGGGACATGCCACCCACATTTTTTCTTTTATGATTTAGAAAGAGAATGCAAAGTTAAACATTTTTCTAATTTACTTATATCATCTAATTTGTTTTATTCTCTTGATATTCTTTGATGAAAAGCATATCTAGATATGCTCACTAGCTGCTGATTGGTTGCTGCACATAGAAGCATTGTGTGATTGGCTCACCATGTGCATTGCTTTTTCTTCAACTAAGGATATTTAAAAAATGAAGCAAAATAAATAATGGAAGTAAATTGTAATGTTGTTTAAATTTCTATTCTCTATCTGAATCATGAAAGAAAGATTTTGGGTTTAGTGGCCCTTTAACTCTGTGAAATAAAATACAAGGCTTTCTACTGAACATGGGAAAGCAATTTCACACTTGTTAGAAACATTACAGTCTGTTCCCTCTCCTCTGTGTGAGATGTAGAGGGACCTTTTTTAGTTTGCTTCTAGATAGTGATGTGATTTCCCATATGCAGAGCACAGGTAAAATCAGCCAGACAGACTCCTGGGGCAATTGCTCTTTAAAGCACAGGATGGCAGGATACTGACTTGAACACAAAACAAATTTAAATGCACAGAGGAAAATACTGTTAACCACTACTCTAAACCATGTTTTGTGATACTGAATTGATTACTGTAACGCAAGTTGCTTCTCTTTATCTTATCTTGTTTCAGATCTTAAGCAACACTTCCTAGTACCTACTGATTATTACATTTGTGATAAAAACATAAAATAAAGGAATTCTAGCAGAGTGCTCCTCAAATGCAGCCATTAAGTAGCAGGTTAAAGAAACAGTGTACTGTAAAATTGGTTCAGATGAATGTGTTTACAATGGTTATACCAGCTGCAGATTTTAAAATGTATGGGAAATAGGTATAATTTTGTATATAAAAAAGTTGTCTCTGCTAATTGAAACCACAACCCAATGAAGGGCCAGATTACGAATGGAGCGCTAATAGTTACGAGTGAGCAATAGGGGTTTATTGCGAGTGTTTCCACACGTTGGGTTTTTTGCTTGTATTACAAGTTGAAAGTAAATATGATCGCTTGGGTGCAAATGAAGTTTAAGCACGTTGGGTTAGCGCATCCTCAGAGCTCTGGTTAACTGTTTCACGAAACAAAAAAAGTGTCACAAAACACATCAAAAATACTTTACAAAGTACAGTTACACTCATAATAACAGTGACTAATAAAAATTACTAAAATAATTTTTTTGCATAAAAACGTTATAGGGGCTCACAGATATGAGGTCTCAGGTAAAAAAAGGCAGGCAAAGGACTTTAAAGGGCTGCTAAACCCAATTTTTTTAATTTAATGATTCAGATAGAGTATGCAATTTTAATCAACTTTGCAATTTACTCCTCTTATCAATTTTTCTTTGTTCTCTTTAACCTTTATGAAACCTGTTTAAGGCAAGTAATTAAAAGGACATGATTTTTTTTTATGATTCAGATAGAATGTCACATTTTAAATAACTTTCAATTTTTTTTCTATGACCTAATTTGTTTTGTTCCCTTTGTATCGGGGTGTTTTACACTTAAACCCATATCACGAATGGCGCGCTGTTTAAATTACCGCAAATTCGTTTACGCAAACTCATGGCAGTTTATGACGTTATTGCAGGTTTCCTCCTAGGATCTGTAGCAAAGATCCTGCAGGGAGTTAAGGAGAGATTCCTTATTTATATATATATATATATATATATATATATATATATATATATATATCTTAAGAGTTTTAATGTATCTATGATACTTTGTAAGGCTTTGTAGCTAATAGTAACACCTCTGGAATAATTTCTGTGAAAGAGAAGTGTTATTAATAAAGCATTTTGATACTTAAATAGGACAGGGTCACCTATTATAAAGTGATACAACATCCAATTTTAAGCTAACAAGTGACCACTAGTGAACTGGAACAATATAGAGGATCATGTAAAACAGTATAGCTGCAGAATATAAGCTGAGAAACACAGATTCAATATAGGCTGAACAAAGATCTAATGTAGTAGAATCAGGAAAAATGCTTATTTAAATAGTTTACCATACCGAGTTCAAGATATGTATACTGGTGCTAAATATTCTACAGTACAGGAGAGGTTAAAACTTGAAGTTTGCCTTAGTGGTCCGGTGCGATGACGTCTAGCACACTGTTTCCATGCTGTGTCAAGCAGAGCTTGTTAGGCAGTGTGGGTGTCAAATACAGTGTTCTAAAATAAGTTGTCTACCGCGTAGGAATGTGACTACTACATCATTTCAGGTGACGTAAATCAGCTGCTTGAGGTTTGTGGCACTCACTGCGCATGCGCTAGAGGCCCAACCTCCTTAAAACAGCTGATGACAGACAGATGACATAAGGTTTCAGCTATGAATTGTCACTATGAGATGCTCGGTGTTCTCAGGGAATGCATTGATGATGATTTCAAGTAGGCCTACAGGAAGCTGGCTCTGAGGTGGCACCAGGGTAAGAGGAAGCTGGGTAGACACTATTATCGCGTTAACCACTTGGCTGTCCGCTCACCCTGAATTAAAGGGACAGTCTACACCAGAATTGTTATTGTTTTAAAAGATAGATAATCCCTTTATTACCCATTCCCCAGTTTTGCATAACCAACACAGTTATAATAATATACTTTTAACCTCTGTGATTATCTTGTATCTAAGCCTCTACAAACTGCCCCTTTTTCAGTTCTTTTGACAGACTTGCAGTCTAGCCAATCAGTGCCTGCTCCCAGATAACTTCACGTTCACGAGCACAGTGTTATCTATATGAAATACGTGAACTAACACCCTCTAGTGGTGAAAAACTGTTAAAATGCAATCTGAAAATAGGTGGGCTTCAAGGTCTAAGAAATTAGCATATGAACCTCCTAGGTTAAGCTTTCAACTAAGAATACCAAGAGAACAAAGCAAAATTGGTGATAAAGGTAAATTAGAAAATTGTTTAAAATGACATGCTCTATCTGAATCATGAAAGTTTATTTTGGCCTAAACTGTCCCTTTAAGTAACAATAAATTGGGGGCAGAGTTAAGCCAGCCATGATGGTGGACACATGAAGGATTAGCTCCGGGTGTAGTTACAGCAAAATTTGAGTGCTTGCTACAGTAAATGTACAGAGAACGGCTCTAAATGTAATCAAAAACAGCCCTTAGTTGCTGCCTGACATTATTTGGCTGTAACAGCTGCACTTCTTGAAGTTGGGGAGAAACAACGCAATGGCGATGTAAGAATGAGGCCTGGAACTAGTTAAGCAGAGAGGAGCCAAACCTTAATCAAGATCTAAGACCTCTCAGACGGAGGATATATGACAGAAGCTCCGGTAAGCTAAAGTATACTTGAAAGGACGATATACACTATAACATAGGGCGGAGGGAGCCTCAACATTATGAAAAGCCATTAGCATGGCAGCGCCACGTGGGAAGCTACTTCTATAGCCGGGGCAAGTTAAGCCACAAGTAATAAGACAATATTAAGACAAATTTGGCTGTATAAGGAGGATAATGAGGGATACGATCGAGCAGGGAGAAAAGCCCTAATGAAGGGAAACGCTGCACAATGAGAGAATACAGTAAGCTAAAGAAATAATATCGACCATAATGCTTTCATAACAGCTCTCAGACTCCATATTTTTGATAACATAAAAGAGGGGGCTCCTTTTCAGATAGCAAAGACGAGAAAAACTCTAATATGTGATAATAAAAGAAAAGTGATATCCACTACTAAGAAAAAGGGACTATATATTCTATAGAGCTCTAACAGCGTTACCCCCCATATATTACTGTGAACTATTCTATTGCTTCTAAGCTACTAAGGAGAAATGGAAAAGGCAGAATAGAATCCTGTTTTTATACCTTTACAATATTTAGCATGGCAGCCAGAAGACAAAACAAATCAGCAACATCACTTAAGACAGTTGCTGTTCAGGATTTTTTCAAACTAACTAAAGGAGATAAAACTAAAGACAAATGAGATCTATTACTAGAAGAGGATATGGAGTCTGATGTGGAATCAACACTGGCTGAGGGATCTTATACCCCAGTCACGAAAGCTGACATTAAAAATCTAGTCTCTAAACAGGACATTACCTCAATTTTTGATAAGATGTGGGAGAAAATGGACACACTTCAGACCACTGTAACAAACAGTTTAGCTGAGATTAAGCAAGATATCTCTAGCCTGGGCACAAGGGTTGAGTCTCTGGAGGAAAAAGGGGAGATCATGGAGGAAGAGATAACGGCAGTCATGCAACAAATTTCTGACCAGCAACAAGAACTAGCTGAAGTGAATGAAAAACTGGAAGACCTAGAGAATAGAAGATCTAATATTAGGCTGAAAGGTATTCCTGAAACTGTAACAACACCAGATCTGACTGCCTATTTATTGCAACTCTTTCAAACGATTACAGGATCTTCGGAGGAAGGAAAGTTCCAGATGGAAAGAGCTCATAGAGCTCTGAGAGCTAAGCCGAGGGACACGGAACCTCCAAGAGATGTGATCACTAAACTACTGAGATTCCCTGAAAAAGAAGAGATTATGACGGCGGCAAGGAAAAACCCTACTTTTAAGTTTAAGGGATCTGTTATACAGCTATATCAGGACTTATGTGTCAAGACGCTACAAAAAAGATCTGCCCTTCGTCCTCTAACACAGCTACTGAGGAAGAATCAAATCATATACAGATGGGGATTCCCCTTTGCCCTCCACATACACCATGAAGGAAAGACAATTACGCTCAAAGAAAAGCAAGATGTTCCAGGGGTCTGTCAGATACTCAAATTGGAATGCCCAGAAGTTCCTGACAATCAACAAGATAACAACAGAAGACCTTCCCAACCACAGAGAGGAATCCAGCAAACTGAGAGATGGACAAAAGTATCCAAAAGAAAACAAAGACCTTGATGGACTGACCAGAGACAGAAATGTGACATTATATATCTATATATTTGTGTTTCTCTGCCTTCTTCTATAGCAGAGATGAGGTAACATAATTAAGGAGCATACGGCTTCTGATTCACTGTAAGTCTATAAAAGAAAACAGATAGAGCAGTTATTAGCTCCCCGACATGGGGTAAGACCCAGTTTACTCAATGTGAAATGTTTGAAATAGTTCGATTAGTATATTTGAAATAACTAAAAGATAGCTAAGAGTTGATTCATATTTGACATAGTTAAAGGCATCCTGCTTATATCCAAAGCAAGATGCGCCAGTTCGTTTAGATTTTAGAGCACTCATGTTTTACTTTCTTAGGGGTGAAATCTAGTATCTTCTTAACACAACTACCTACTCAATTAGAGAAGAATGTTTGTGTGGAATTTACAACACCAGAGATATGTTAATGATGTATATAATAGAGTGATTATGTTTAAAATTTGGTTGTTTTTTTGTATTTCAAGTACCATTGAGCAGTATAATGAAACATTTTCTCTCCAGAAAACTGAAAATCAGAACGTCAAAAACAGAAGTGAGAATGTGGAGGAAGTACTATACAGGTATAGGGGGATGAGGAGTGGGGAAACTATATATGTCAACTAAGTTACAGATAATCTCCCACAATGTAAGGGGCCTAAACACAGACATAAAGAGGAAAACAGCGATTACACAATACCATAACTTGGGGGCCAAAATCATATTCCTTCAGGAGACACATTTTGTGCACCAGCAAATCCCTAGATACTGGACGAAAAATGTTCTGCAACACTTTCATGCCACTGCTGATAGCAAAAAGAGAGGGGTATCTATTCTCATACACAATTCACTCCAATTCACTAAGGAAGAGGTCATAAGGGACAAGGAAGGAAGGTAACTTATAGTAACATGCAGGGGGAACAAGTCACACTGTGTAACTTATATGCTCCTAATGAGCAACAACATGCTTTCTTTAACAATATATCACACCTGTTAACTCAATGGTCGCAAACAAAAATTATTTTGGCAGGTGACTTTAATATAAATCTAAATGTAACTAGACAAGAAGCTTCACCCAAAGTTACCAGTAAACAGTTAAGACTTAATTCTATCTCTAAATCTATTAAAGGGACAGTATACTGTAAAATAGTTTTTCCCTTAATGTGTTTACAATTGCTTTTTTTACCAACTGCAGAGTAAAAAATTTATGAAAATTAGCTTTTTAAGGTTTATTTCTGTATATTAAAGCTCTGATTTTGTGTTTTGAAGCCACAGCCTAATAAAATAGGTTGAGCTTGTAGGTATAATCAGATTTCATTACTGTATCACATTGTGCACATATACCTGCTTCTTTATCTTATATCTGTCCTTAAAACAATCACCAATACTTTGAGAGAACAATGGAAAATCAACATTTTATTACCTTATCTCTGCTTTATCACACTGGGAGTGTAATTTCTTCTGCTGGCTGTGTTTACAAAGCTTATCTATAGCTGGTACGCGCGGCCACAAACTTTCAGAATAGGTGGGGATACCACATGCTAAATTAACAATTTCAAATGCCAATATAAGGTTAAAGGAGCTACTTGTAAACAATTTAATACACTCCAGCAGGTAAAGTGGATCATTGGGAACAAATTAAAGGGGAGAAATGTTTTGAGTAAACTGTCCCTTTAATGACACACTAGAGAGCCACAATATTTTAGATACATGGACGGCACTGTATGGCCGGACTACAGACCATACATATTACTCACCCGCACATAAAATATATACTAAACTTGATTATATCTATATTAGTCAAATACTGCTACCTAACCTAATATCTTCGAAAATCCACACATCGGTGTGGTCGGACCATTCTATTATTCAAATACAACTGGGAGGAATAATAAATGTAAATAGACAGAGATCATGGACGTTTGACCCAGTACTATTAAAACAGCCTGACATACAAACTAGCATTCTTAAAAATCTTAAAGAATACTGGAGAATTAATGCAAATCCTCTATGTGGTCCGGGCATTACATGGGCAGCCCATAAGCCTTATATTAGAGGGGTGCTGATAAAAGAAAAATCAAAATACATGAAAAAGATCAGAAACTCGGTAGATACTCTACAACGGGACATTGAAGACCTAGAGAGAACACATAGAGCCACAGGGTCCCAAGCAATATTAGAACAGTTGACACAAAAAAGAAAAAAGCTAAATAAAATTCTAAATGATAACTCCCTTAGATCAATACATAAATTGAAAACATTTTATTTTCTACATGCAAACAAACCGGACAGATATTTAGCCCATAGGTTAAGGGAAAGGACGAAAACTATGACCATCAGACAAATCCAAAAAACAGATGGGACAGTAACCTCACACCCACAAGAAATAACAGATTGCTTTGCACAATATTATGAGAAGCTCTATAATGGACACATGGCACAACACACCACACAATCAGAACTTATCAAGTCCCAGCTCTTAGAGAAAGCAGATATGCCCAAATTAGACAAAGAGGGGGTGGAGGCAATGGAGGCAGAGATCACAATGGAGGAAATTAACTTAGCAATAAAAGACCTCAAAAACGGTAAAGCTCCTGGACCTGATGGGTTTTCATGAGAGTGTATTACAAATTATTCAAAACAAACCTGTCAACACATTTACATAAATTCTGCAATGATATTATGAAGGGTGTCCCGATCCCACCAGACCTACTCAGAGCTAAGATAGTAGTAATTTCGAAACCTGGAAAAAGTCCTAAACTACCCCAAAATTACAGACCAATTTCGTTGATCAATCAAGACGTGAAAATCTTCACGAAAATTCTTGCAAATAGGCTTAAGCTATATCTCCCCTCGCTGATTCATCCCGACCAAGTCGGCTTTATTAAGGATAGGGAAGCCCCGGATAATGTACGCCGTACGATAGCCTTGTTGGAATACTTGGGGAGAACAGAAACGCCCTCTCTGCTTCTATCACTAGATGCAGAGAAGGCGTTTGATAGGGTGGATTGGTCATATATGCTAGACATTCTGAAACATGTGGGATTTGGGGATACATTTATTAGAGCTATAGAGAATCTTTACTCAGCACCTTCAGCCACGATAAGAGCAGCAGGATACCAGTCGAGGCCCATTAATATATTAAATGGCACACGTCAGGGATGCCCGCTCTCGCCCCTCCTATTTGCCCTATGTGTGGAACCTCTAGCGGCTTGCATTAGGAATACCAATGATATTAAAGACATCCAACTAGAAAAAGGGGAACACAAATTAACCTTATTTGCGGATGACATCTTACTAACGCTCACAAAACCTTTGAGGTCCCTCCCCAATCTTTATAATTTAATAGATGAATTCTCCAGTATATCGGGGTTTAAAATTAACTCAGACAAATGTGAGGCCCTCCCATTGTCAATACCGAAACATACACAAAAATTAATAGAAACTAACTTTGACTTTAAATGGGCTAAACACTCCATTAAATACCTAGGGATTCACATTACCTCCTCAATAGAAACCTTATTCAAGGCAAATTATCCCCCACTCTTTAAAACTATAAGGAATGATATCAGGAAGTGGAGGAAGGGTAGCTTCTCATGGTATGGTAGACTATCAGCAGTGAAGATGAATGTGCTTCCAAGATTGCTATATTTGTTTAGAGCTCTACCTATCAAAGTGCTGCAAAAGGAGCTGGAGGATCTGCAGTCAGAAATAATTAGATTCATAAGAGGCAATAAAGCGGCCAGAATAGCGGCACACATACTCAAACAGCATAGGGGGCATGGGAGTGCCCAACCTGGTGGACTATTATCAGGCAGCCAGGTTGGCACAGATTCCAATAATAGCTAAGGCCTGGCATTGAAGCAGAGATTGGCGGCTTAAGCAATCCGACAGACATCATATGGAACCCCACCGACCAATTACATAAACCACAACAAAAATTAAAGATAACAGAGGATTCAAAGCAGTTATGGCATCACCTAACCAAGACACTGAAACTTATACCTACGCAATCCACAACTATACCAATTAGAGCACTGATACACATAGATTTCCAGAAACAGATAGCAAAATGGGAAAATAAAGGACTATACAGGGTGGCAGATGTTTTAGACAAGGGAAAATGATGACATACACACAGTTAAGAGAAAAAATATACCCAATCACTTTACAGTGGTTCTTATACCTCCAGGTATCCAGCGCAATTAGTAAATATAGACAGGGCTGTACACCTACTACACACACCGCTTTAGAACAGCTTCTAAAATCATCTAACAGGGATAAAAATGTAATATCCCGGATATATTTAGCACTGCAGGAAGCTAAGAACAAAACGAAGCCGAAGTTACATGAGAACTGGGAACAAGATCTAGGAGTAAGGTACGAGAAAGAAGAATGGCAAACTATTTTCTCTAGGATCAGTAAGGGATTAGTGGGAGCAGATCTTATAGAGAACGCACTTAAGACATCATACAGATGGTATCTCACACCTCTGAAATCATCACAATACACTTCTCAGGACAACAGACTATGTTATAGGGGATGTTCAGAGATTGGATCCTATATTCATATGTGGTGGGACTGCCCAAAAATAAAACCTACATGGCATAAACTTGCAAAACTCCTTGAAGAACTATTAGGTGATACATTTAGGCTGACAGCACCGCAGGCTTTACTACATGTTCCGCAAGAATCCTTAAACACGGCCACTAATACATTGATCAACATATTATGCACAGTCACAAGACTGTGCATAGCTAGGTACTGGAAGGTGGGGGCACCTAGGTGGCCGTAAGTAATAGATAAAATAGAGGGTATATATGCGATGTCCGAATCAGCAGCATGGATGCAGGGCAGGTCAGGTCACTTTCAAAATATATGGATATATTGGATCATGAATAGACATAGAATAGATAGGATTAATAATCTCGGCTTCGATGAGACACAGAATGCATAAGGGAACATATGTTAGGACCTATATAGCTCCTCACTTTTTAGACAGTTAGAGAGAGGAAATACAAAGAGTAAGCAAAACACAAAAAGGAAAAGGAAGAGTATAAGTTAAGAAATTTCATTGACTGCTCAACGGGAAGAGTTAATGTTTTAATTTTGTTAACAATTGGTTTGTTGTTAAAGTTAAAGGGAAGGGGGGGGGAAAGTATTTATAAGACGAAGAATGGAATAATCACTGTTATGATTTATAATGTTAATGTCATGATGAATATGATGTGATATGCAACAATAAAAAAATTATTTAAACTAAGTAACAATAAATTAGCAAACCGCAACCTCACAACTATCACTGACGTGGAGGCAATAAACAACAGCTTGGTCATAAGAACAGAATAAATTGCAACCTCACATCTTGTCCACTTTTAGAGAGGCAGTAGAAAATAGTAGAAAATAGTGTCTACCCAGCTTCCTCTTACCCGGGTGCCACATCAGGGCCAGCTTCCTGTAGGCCTTCTTGAGATCATCATCAATGCATTCCCTGAGAACACCGAACCATGTTTCCAACGCCGTGTTTTAAAATAAGTTGTCTGTGAAGATGCAGCTCAGTCACCAATTGTGTCTTAAACAGCTGTTGTAGGAGGTTGGGCCTCTAGCACATGCGCAGTGAACGCCACAAACCTCCAGCAGCTGATTTAACGTCACCGGAAGTGACGTAGGTCGTGCATTCCTATGGTAGGCAATTTATTTTAGAACAACGGCTGAGCTGTGGTTCCCGTAGTGCTGTGAGTCATAACAGCTGAACGGAAGATCCTGTACAGCTTACCCTCTGGTATTTAACAGAAGCGCTGAGAGCTGTACTCGATGAAGCAATGATTGAGCTTACAATCCTGATGAGGCGGTTTAGCAGCAGGGAAGGTTAGTGGTATTGAAGTTCCGTTAAGCAAAGGAACTGTTCCAGCAAGTAGAGAAAAGAAGGTTTAGGAGGTTTGACCTAGAAACCAGCTGACTGAGATGCAATATATTCTCAGTAAGGACAAAATTACCAAGCAAGGTATAGGTTAAGGGAGAAGCTTTTTATACGGTGATAGAGAGGTTAGTCCATGTCTTAAAGGTGTATATACTTGACACAATGCCGTCAAATTGGAGGATATCTGACATAGTTTAAAGGATTACTTTCTGTTATAATTTTTAAGCTAAACAACTAACATATTAAAGTTAATAAACATTAATTAAAACCTACTGATCTATATTTTCTCCAAAACGAAGTTTCATAACGTTCTAAAAGTTATATCTTTTATTCGCCGATGATGTCACGTTATCCTGTCCACTATTTTCAGCACTGCATGTTCAAAATACTTAAACCAATAACTTTGTGTTTAAAGCGCCATTTTGAAACCTAGGTATTGTAAACGGATTGGTACAGAGCAAAGGATACCCACGGAGTGGGTTTGGAAAACAATTAAATTTGCAGACAAGATTTCTGATATACGGTAGAGATATGTTAATGAAATGCTATTGATAAAAAGCGTATTTGGGGTAGTTAGTTAGTAACAGGCATAGAAAATATTTACTTACAGTGGCCCTTTAAGCTCCCCATATTTTCTATTGGTGGCACTGAGCGGAAATGTCTGCTCATATTACAAGATGAAAGTAAATGTGATCACTCAAACACAATCACATTTAATGCTCAAACTTTTTATGCTACCTCAAAGTTCACGTAAAGAGTTTGACTAGAGCAAACAATTGCATTAAACTACTCTTAAAACCCCTAAACCACCACACCCCCACATTGCAAACGACTCCTCTACACTATTAACCACTAAACTGCCACACTCCCATATCACAAAATACACATTTACACTATTAACCCCCCCAAAAAAAACTATTAAAAAAATACCAAAAAATCCTATCACTAAACCACAAAGATTGTACTCATCAAAGTTGAATATGGCTTCTACGTGGTGACGGCGGCGATCCATCTTCATCCGACGGTCTTCTATCCTTATCCATCTTCTTTTCTTCGGATCTTCCGCCCCTGACATCCTCTTCATGCAGTCACCTGCTGTTTACTGAATTTTGAATGTGAGGTACCCCCTTTATATAGGGATACACTTGCATTCCTATTGAATGATTTTCAATTTAAATTCAGACAATAGAATGAAAGCTTTTTCTATTGGCTGGTTTTAATTTGAAAATTAAAGTCAGCAAATATTAATGCAAGGTACCCCTATATAAAGGGGGTACCTTGCAATCAAAATTCAGAGGACGTCGGGGACGGAGGATCCGAAGACAAGAATAAAAGAAGATGGATGAAGATTTTAGAGCACCAAAATCAACTTTGGTGTGTATAATCTTTGGGGTTTAGTGATAGGATTTTTATTTTTTATTTTTTTAGGGCAGCAAAAGAGCTAAATGCTCTTGCAAAGGCAATGTCCAACCAAATATACTTTGCAGGGCAATTTTTAGAGTAGGTTTTTTAGCCTTTTTTGGAGTGTGAAAAAGAGCTAAATCACTTTAGGGCAAAGCCCTACAAAAAGCCCTTCTAAGAGCTATTTCTATAGTTTAGTGTTTGTATAGGTTTTAGTTTGCGATGGGGGTGTGGCGGTATAGGGGTTAGTAGTATCATGGAGTATTTTGAGATGGGTTTGTGGTAGTTTAGAGGTTTATAGTTTTATAGTGTAGAGGGGTATTCTTAATGTGCGGGTGTGGTGGTGTTAGGGGTTAATAGTGTAGCTGATACTTTGTGTTGTGGGGGTGTGAAGGTTTAGGGGTTAATAGTGTAGTGGGGTAATTTGCGGTGGGCTATGTGTCAGTTTAGTGGTTATTAGAATAGGGGGCTTATGGCGACTAGGGTTAGCGTGCAAGTATAGGTGTTAGGTTTTTTCCCCCACTTTACTCGCTTCATTGAAGTCCATGGGGGAGTACATTAACGCAGTCATGATATTCTTACTATTTATGGGCAAGTGAAAAAAAAACATGCAAAGAGCCGAAGTCAAGTGGAGTTAGCATGTGGGCGGGAGCAGTAATTAGCGCTCCACTTGTAATCTATCCCTTAGTGTTTGTTCCTCATATCAGGAAATGTGTAAAAGTTTCCATATTAATTTTATTAGCCCTTTGTAGATGTTTCTGATGTAAGTTACTGAAAAGTTTTCAAATTCCTGAAGCCAGAGATTAATCGCCGCAGTTTTAAAACCGCAAGAGTACGCAATTTAAAAAAAAAATTAAAAATCTTCAGATCGTCATGAAAACGGAGGCGGAGAGGGAGGATGAAAGGCGGACCAGTGTGCGGCCGTAGGCGGACCTGAGAATGCCCGTAAAACGGCCATTTTCGAAGAGATTGAAGAGTGTTTGGGAGTCATCTGGAAGTCATCTGGGAGTGTTGTAGCGGTGGTCAAGCGGTGGTGTGGCGGTAGTTAAGCAATGGTGTGGCGGTGGGACATCTCAACGTTGTGAGCAATAAAGTGAATATTGTAAAAAAAAAACTTTAAAGTGCCTTACTGATTTTTTTTTTTTTTAACTTCTGTGATGCTTACAATATATTTTATTTATAAATGTTCATTAAGGGTTGCTTGTAGGATGTATTGTGAATTGAATTGTAAAATATAATATATTCAACATAATGTTACCAAAATATATATAAATAATATCTACTACGTACTGCTCTATCTCATCTATCTAGTAGATAGATTATAGAGGATGAATGACATATACAGTTACTTACTAGATAGATAGATGATAAATGTAATATTATATTTATTATTTATATTTATTTAATATATAATTTAGTTGAGTCAAGTGTAGATTCCCAGAAGATAGATCATCAATCATCAGTAGTAGTACACAGTGGTGCAGTGCACAAAAAGTTTTTTTTATTTTTCCTCTAATTATAAGTGTTAATTTTTATGCTCCAAGAGTGTACTGGACATTGAGAAACATGTACAGTAAGATTCTGTAGTTTTAAATAAATGTTTAATTGAAAAATGAAGGGGTTATAGTAATTTTTAATAACATCGCGATCAAATCGCAATCACGTTTTTGTTTTTAAAAAAACGATGATCCCCCCATATATATATATATATATATATATATATATATATCTCAATTCACATACATAACGTGTGTATTTTTTTTAATAAGCCTACAAAATGTTTGGGCTGGCTTCTAGCATTGAAACAAATTGCTTTACTGTGAAAAGCTGAAAAATATTACCAAGAAAACATTAACATTTTAAACTGCACATCTTAAAGGGGCATAACAGTCACCATTGAAATGAATGCATTTAATTTCTGAATGAAAGCAAAAATGCTTCCTGTAAAAGCTATCAGTGTTTCAGTGGCATGTACATATATTAAAACACAATGTGGCTCAGAGTATAGGTGGTAAAATTATTTTCCACTTGAAACATCTTATATCAATACTTTCACACACAGCACTGTAACATGCCAATTTGCACTGTAGCCTGAACGCTCAAAACACCAGATAAACAGAGAATAGCTTACTACTTTATATAAGATTAAAAGCAAAATTAATTTTTGATTTAGTCATCTCCCCACTCCAAATAAAAAAAACTGTCTGAGCAGAACAGAAGCTTGCTGTCAAAGTCAATAGACAGTCACAGAGATCAAGCTAAAGAGGGAATGTAGCTTCAAGTCTAAAACAGTTAGGCCTAGATTTAGAATTTGGCGGTAGCCGTGAAAACCAGCGTTAGAGGCTCCTAACGCTGGTTTTAGGCTACCGCCGGTATTTGGAGTCAGTCAGGAAAGGGTCTAACGCTCACTTTTCAGCCGCGACTTTTCCATACCGCAGATCCCATTACGTCAATTGCGTATCCTATCTTTTCAATGGGATCTTTCTAACTCCGGTATTTAGAGTCGTGGCTGAAGTGAGCGTTAGAAATCTAACGACAAAACTCCAGCCGCAGAAAAAAGTCAGTAGTTAAGAGCTTTCTGGGCTAACGCCGGTTTATAAAGCTCTTAACTACTGTGCTCTAAAGTACACTAACACCCATAAACTACCTATGTACCCCTAAACCGAGGTCCCCCCACATCGCCGCCACTCGATAAAAAATTTTTAACCCCTAATCTGCCGACCGCCACCTACGTTATACTTATGTACCCCTAATCTGCTGCCCCTAACACCGCCAACCCCTATATTATATTTATTAACCCCTAACCTGCCCCCCACAACGTCGCCGCCAGCTACCTACAATAATTAACCCCTAATCTGCCGACCGCAAAGCGCCGCTACTTACGTTATCCTTATGTACCCCTAATCTGCTGCCCCTAACATCGCCGACCCCTATATTATATTTATTAACCCCTAACCTGCCCCCCTCAACGTCGCCTCCACCTGCCTACACTTATTAACCCCTAATCTGCCGAGCGGATCTCACCGATACTATAATAAAGTTATTAACCCCTAATCCGCCTCACTCCCGCCTCAATAACCCTATAATAAATAGTATTAACCCCTAATCTGCCCTCCCTAACATCGGCGACACCTAACTTCAAGAATTAACCCCTAATCTGCCGATCGGAGCTCACCGCTACTCTAATAAAAAAATTTTACCCCTAAAGCTAATTTTAACCCTAACCCTAAATTCCCCCTAAATTAAATATAATTTTATTCTAACGAAATAAATTAACTCTTATTAAATAAATTATTCCTATTTAAAGCTAAATACTTACCTGTAAAATAAACCCTAATATAGCTACAACATAAATCATAATTATATTATAGCTATTTTAGGATTTATATTTATTTTACAGGTAACTTTGTATTTATTTTAACCAGGTACAATAGCTATTAAATAGTTAATAACTATTTAATAGCTAAAATAGTTAAAATAATTACAAAATTACCTGTAAAATAAATCCTAACCTAAGTTACAATTAAACCTAACACTACACTATCAATAAATTAATTAAATAAAATACCAACAATTATCTACAATTAAACCTAACACTACACTATCAATAAATTATTTAAATACAATATCTACAAATAAATACAATGAAATAAACTAACTAAAGTGCAAAAAAATAAAAAAGAACTAAGTTACAAAAAATAAAAAAATATTTACAAACATTAGAAAAATATTACAACAATTTTAAACTAATTACACCTACTCTAAGCCCCCTAATAAAATAACAAAGCCCCCCAAAATAAAAAAATGCCCTACCCTATTCTAAATTAAAAAAGTTCAAAGCTCTTTTACCTTACCAGACCTGATCAGGGCCCTTTGCGGGGCATGCCCCAAAGAATTCAGCTCTTTTGCCTGTAAAAAAAAACATACAATACCCCCCCCAACATTACAACCCACCACCCACATACCCCTAATCTAACCCAAACCCCCCTTAAATAAACCTAACACTAAGCCCCTGAAGATCTTCCTACCTTATCTTCATCCTGCCAGGTTCACCGATCCGTCCTCGGAAGTCTTGATCCAAGCCTCGGAAGTGTTGATCCAAGCCCAAGCGGGGGGCTGAAGAGTGACGTCCATCCTCGGGCTGAAGTCGGAAGTCCATCATCGGGATGAAGTCTTCTATCAAGTCGCATCTTCAATTTTCTTTCTTCTGGAGCGGAGCGGAACCATCTTCTTCCAAGCCGACGCAGAACATCCTCTTCAACCGACGACTAGACGACGAATGACGGTTCCTTTAAATTAAGTCATCCAAGTTGGCGTCCCTCGAATTCCGATTGGCTGATAGGATTCTATCAGCCAATCGGAATTAAGGTAGGAATATTCTGATTGGCTGATGGAATCAGCCAATCAGAATCAAGTTCAATCCGATTGGCTGATCCAATCAGCCAATCAGATTGAGCTTGCATTCTATTGGCTGTTCCGATCAGCCAATAGAATGCAAGCTCAAGGATGGACGTCACTCTTCAGCCCCCCGCTTGGGCTTGGATCAACACTTCCGAGGCTTGGATCAAGACTTCCGAGGATGGATCGGTGAACCTGGCAGGGTGAAGATAAGGTAGGAAGATCTTCAGGGGCTTATTGTTAGGTTTATTTAAGGGGGGTTTGGGTTAGATTAGGGGTATGTGGGTGGTGGGTTGTAATGTTGGGGGGGGGTATTGTATGTTTTTTTTTACAGGCAAAAGAGCTGAATTCTTTGGGGCATGCCCCGCAAAGGGCCCTGTTCAGGGCTGGTAAGGTAAAAGAGCTTTGAACTTTTTTAATTTAGAATAGGGTAGGGCATTTTTTTATTTTGGGGGGCTTTGTTATTTTATTAGGGGGCTTAGAGTAGGTGTAATTAGTTTAAAATTGTTGTAATATTTTTCTAATGTTTGTAAATATTTTTTTATTTTTTGTAACTTAGTTCTTTTTTATTTTTTGTACTTTAGTTAGTTTATTTCATTGTATTTATTTGTAGATATTGTATTTAAATAATTTATTGATAGTGTAGTGTTAGGTTTAATTGTAGATAATTGTTGGTATTTTATTTAATTAATTTATTGATAGTGTAGTGTTAGGTTTAATTGTAACTTAGGTTAGGATTTATTTTACAGGTAATTTTGTAATTATTTTAACTATTTTAGCTATTAAATAGTTCTTAACTATTTAATAGCTATTGTACCTGGTTAAAATAAATACAAAGTTACCTGTAAAATAAATATAAATCCTAAAATAGCTATAATATAATTATAATTTATATTGTAGCTATATTAGGGTTTATTTTACAGGTAAGTATTTAGCTTTAAATAGGAATAATTTATTTAATAAGAGTTAATATATTTCGTTAGATTTAAATTATATTTAACTTAGGGGGGTGTTAGTGTTAGACTTAGCTTTAGGGGTTAATACATTTATTAGAATAGCGGTGAGCTCCAGTCGGCAGATTAGGGGTTAATATTTGAAGTTAGGTGTCGGCGATGTTAGGGAGGGCAGATTAGGGGTTAATACTATTTATTATAGGGATATTGAGGTGGGAGTGAGGCGGATTAGGGGTTAATAACTTTATTATAATAGCGGTGCGGTCCGCTTGGCCGGTTAGGGGTTAATAAGTGTAGGCAGGTGGAGGCGACATTGTGGGGGCAGATTAGGGGTTAATAAATATAATATAGGGGTCGGCGGTGTTAGGGGCAGCAGATTAGGGGTACATAGGGATAATGTAAGTAGCGGCGATTTATGGAGCGGCAGATTAGGGGTTAAAAAAATATATGCAGGGGTCAGCGATAGCGGGGGCGGCAGATTAGGGGTTAATAAGTGTAAGGTTAGGGGTGTTTAGACTCGGGGTACATGTTAGAGTGTTAGGTGTAGATGTAGGAAGTGTTTCCCCATAGCAAACAATGGGGCTGCGTTAGGAGCTGAACGCGGCTTTTTTGCAGGTGTTAGGTTTTTTTTCAGCTCAAACAGCCCCATTGTTTTCTATGGGGGAATCGTGCACAAGCACGTTTTTGAAGCTGGCCGCGTCCGTAAGCAACTCTGGTATCGAGAGTTGAAGTTGCGTTAAATATGCTCTACGCTCCTTTTTTGGAGCCTAACGCAGCCATTCTGTGAACTCTCAATACCAGAGTTATTTAAAAGGTGCAGGCAGAAAAAAGCCAGTGTTAGCTACGCGGGTTGTTACCGACAAAACTCTAAATCTAGCCGTTAATTTTTAATTGTAACTGCTGAAACATTTCCACCCCTGTGCTAAGCTGTTTTGCAGTTTTTAAATGCTGCTCACAATAAAGACATACTGTAGGACATTTTTTAGCAAGTCTCCCAAATATATCATATTTCTTTTTTTTCAGGAGACCCAGAAAATTCAATCTACACCATTTTTTAAGTATATATCATAACATGTAAGAAACCTGAAATACAAATTGTGAAAAAATGCATTCTTTATTAAAATTTTAATAAGGTTATAAATAATAGTGTTTTTGTTCTCCCTTAAAGAGATATGAAACCCACATTTTTTCATTTGTGATTCAGATAAAACATGCAATGTAGCCACAAATCAACAAGCGCTACCCAGGTACTGAACCAAAAATGGACCAGTTCCTAAGCTTACTTTCCTCCTTTTTAAAATAAAGATAACAAGAGAACCATTAAAAATTGGAGTAAATTAGAAAGTTTATTAAAATTGCATGCTCTATTTGAATCATGAAAGAAAAAAATGTGTTTCCCTTTTACCTAGTAAAAAGAAGGGGTTATACTCATATAAATAATGGCCTTTCTGCATAGCTACATCACTTTGATCTTCATATAGGGTCTCTCTAAGCAAATAAATGGACACTTATTCACACCAGGTAATCACTAGACATTCTGCACCAAACGAAAACTGAAGATGGCGGCCGCCAGTAGCATTCAGCTATTTTCAAAAACAGATTTTTTTCTTCTGAAAGTGAAACACACTAAGATATTTGAAAATCTTTGGCATTAGTTTGCTATATCACAAATACACATGTCTAATAATCACTATTAAAGCAGTGAATACTTGGCTATCAAAACTTGTAGGGACTTAAGTTTGAAGAAGGGCTTCTGGGCTTTAAAACAGGGGGTCTTTGGAGGTCTCTAGACTTTTTTGATAGTCTGTTATAAGGGTGTATAAGTTTAAAGTGCATTAAACTAGTGTATTTTTATTAAACTTAAACTTCAACCATCAAGACACACCGTTTGAAAGAGCAGACGATTAGCTTTCAAATGGTGCGTCTTGGGGGTTTCATTGGCTTAAGGAAACTGAGAATGAGAAATTTGAATACCAACCACTCATCCAACCCCCTTAAGCCCTGTGGTTTTTCCATGACATGGTGAAATCACCATTCACATGCACATTACATCACTGGCATGCCCGGATTCCCCTGGTGATGCTGGACCACTAGATCACCGGGGACGTGGGGTAAGTGCAGAGGGGCACGTGATGAGCTCTGAAAGCACCCCCACCCCCAGATGACAACAAATGGTCATCATACGGCCCAGAGAGCCGCAATAAAGCATTAAAATTAATACTATACTGTATATCAGGGAGGAACACTGTAGTCATCCACACTAAATACATTATGCAGATGATGACCACGTGTTGTCATTCACACTTAAGTGGTTAAGTATATGATTTGACATTGACACTGAAACCTACATGCAAATGGAGTTACCATATATACATACATGTATAAATATGTGTAAGTATGTGTATATAAAGTACATATATTTATATATATATATATATATTTTAACATAAATTATGCTTACCAGATAATTTCTTTTCATTCTGTACCTGCAGAGTCCACAGCTGCATTACTTACTTGTGTGAAATAGTGAACCTGGCCACCAGGAGAAGGCAAAGACACCTCAGCCAAAGGCTTAAATATTTCCCACTTCCCTCATCCCCCAGTCATTCTACCGAGGGAACAAGGAACAGTAGGAGAAATATCAGGGTGAAAAAGGTGCCAGAAGAACAATTTAAAGTTTAGGGCCGCCCATCAGAGAACACGGGTGGGAGCTGTGGACTCTCCCTGTACAGAAGGAAAGGATCTTAGCTGGTAAGCATAATTTATGTTTTTCTTCTAAATACAGGGAGAGTCCACAGCTGCAGTCTTTACTTATGGGAAACTATACCCAAGCTCCAGAGGACACTGAATGCTAACGGGAGGCAAAAAGGAGAGGTGGCCCCCATCTGAAGGCACCAAAGCCTGCAAAACCCTTTCTCCCGAAGGTTGCTTCAACAGAAGCAAAAGACAAAAAACTTGATACAAAATTTGGAAAATGAAAGGAGGACCAAGAAGTCGCCCAACAATTCAGATCCCTAGAGGCCTCATTCCTGAGACCCAAGACGACGTCACTGCTCTCAAACTGAGCTGTAAACTTCTGAGGAGGCTTATGTCTCGCTGTCTCATATGCCAAGCTGGTGACACTCCTCAACTAAAAAATAAGGAAGACGAAAATGCATTCTGAGCCTTACACTTTCTAAAGAGATAATAAACAGAGAAATCTGTCTATTCCTATGTAGACTGAAGACAGGATCTCAAGGCACAACACCATATTAAGTAGTAAACGTTTCCTCCAAGAAGAAGGAATAGGACCTACTAAATGAACCACAACTTCTCAATTAAAATTTTGATTGACACACCCTTAGGAGAAAAACCTAACTAGGTTCGTAGAACAACCTGATAATCGAGAAACCCTCTGATAAGGAGGGATGGATAGCAAGGCCGCAATCTCGTAGACTGCTGCACTCAGAAGTACTCCTTAGACGGAAAGGATCATCTAAGATAAACACTTATGCATAGGTAAGAACGGAAGTCCACCAAGGATGCAATGTCTGTATAATAAAACTTCACTTTTATTGTAGTTGAATCATAAATAAAATGGTTCAGGAACAACCAATGGGAACAATCGCAGAGGGAGGAATGTAAGCAACCAGCTTACACATTTCGGACACACCTGGCTTATTGGCTAATACAGAGAACACTCCTCTCTCACTACAAGTACCAATTCTCACTTATCTTAGACAAATTAAAAAGCAGACTGTACAAAATACAGTGGAGCAAAAAAGTATTTTCCACCAATTGTGCAAGTTCTCCCACAAAATGTGGAAACAAATCCAGACAATCACATTGTCTGATTTGGAAAGAATTTATTTGCATATTATGGTGGAAAATAAGTATTTGGTCACCTACAAACAAGCAAGATTTCTGGCTCTCACAGACCTGTATCTTCTTCTTTAAGAGGCTCCTCTGTCCTCCACTCATTACCTGTATTAATGGCACCTGTTTGAACTTATCAGTATAAAAGACACCTGTCCACAACCTCAAACAGCCACACTCCAAACTCCACTATGGTGAAGACCAAAGAGCTGTCGAAGGACACCAGAAACAAAATTGTAGACCTGCACCAGGCTGGGAAGAGCAGCAAGCAGCTGGGTGTGAAGAAATCAACTGTTGGAGCAATAATTAGAAAATGGAAAACATACAAGACCACTGATAATCTCCCTCGATCTGGGGCTCCACGCAAGATCTCACCCCTTGGGGTCAAAATGATCACAAGAACGGTGAGCAAACATCCCAGAACCACACGGGGGGGGGGGGGGGCCTAGTGAATGACCTGCAGAGAGCTGGGACCAACGTAACAAAGGCTACCATCAGTAACACACTACGCCGCCAGGGACTCAGATCCTGCAGTGCCAGACGTGTCCCCCTGCTTAAGCCAGTACATGTCCGGGCCCGTCTAGAGAGCATTTGGATGATCCAGAAGCGGATTGGGAGAATGTCATATGGTCAGATGAAACCAAAGTAGAACTGTTTGGTAGAAACACAACTCATCGTGTTTGGAGGAGAGAGAATGCTGAGTTGCAACCAAAGAACACCATACCTACTGTGAAGCATGGGGGTGGCAACATCATGCTTTGGGGCTGTTTCTCTGCAAAGGGAACAGGATGACTGATACGTGTACATGAAAAATGAATGGGGCCATGTATTGTGAGATTTTGATTGCAAACCTCCTTCCATCAGCAAGGGCATTGAAGCTGAAACGTGGCTGGGTCTTTCAGCATGACAATGATCCCAAACACACTGCCCGGGCAACGAAGGAGTGCTTCGTAAGAAGCATTTCAAGTTCCTGGAGTGGCCTAGCCAGTCTCCAGATCTCAACCCCTTTGGGAGGGAGTTGAAAGTCCGTGTTGCCCAGCGGCAGCCCCAAAACATCACTGCTCTAGAGGAGATCTGCATGCAGGAATGGGCCAACATACCAGCAACAGTGTGTGACAACCTTGTGAAGACTTACAGAAAACGTTTGACCTCTGTCATTGCCAACAAAGGATATATAACAAAGTATTGAGATGAACTTTTGATATTGACCAAATACTTATTTTCAACCATAATATGCAAATAAATTCTTTCCAAAACAGACAATGTGATTGTCTGGATTTGTTTCCACATTTTGTCTCTCATAGATGAGGTATACCTGTGATGAAAATTACAGGCCTCTCTCATCTTCTTAAGTGGGAGAACTTGCGCAATTGGTGGCTGACTAAATACTTTTTTGCTCCACTGTATATGTAAATTCAGATATCAATGCCCAATTAGTTACAGTTGATTATGTTTGAAAAAACAAACTTCATAAATATACATATAGATATACAGTATAGTGCATACAATTTCTAAACAAAAAATTATTGTAGAGATAGATGTATATAATAGAATACATATTTATCAATGGTGAAAAAATTAATATATATATACACACGCATTAGACATTACTCCTCATGATGACCATATGTATATGTATAGAAGGGAATTGAAATTGCACTTCATTCCCAATAATTAATAAGGTCATAATCAGAATTAAGACCCTGGGGAAAATGTGTATTTAGTTTGAACACCCAAAACATTTCACGCTTATTCAGCAATTTAAGCCTATTCCAACCTCCTTTTGAGGTAGACACCTTTCTATGACACACCACTTGAAAGATGTTAAGTCTTTTTTAAATGCTTATTAACAAAATGTGGCACTATATGTGTAGTGGATTTACCCACATTAATGGTTGACAGGTGTTCCCTAATCCTAGATGAAACATCCCTGCTGGTTAAACACACATACTGCATCTGATTTGATAGCAGGTGATCAAATAGATCACATATGCGATACTGCAATTACAACAATATATTTGGTAAGTTTCACCTGTTGTCAAACAAAGGAATTAGACAAATGTGCAAAATCGCAAGGTTTGCATTTACGGTGTCCACATCTTAACATTCCATTGTGGAGAAACAATGAGCTACTATTGGGTTAACAGCAGGTAGTTTAGTTGGGGACACATAACTGCCAGTAGTCCTACATTTTTCTAGGCCCATTTGAACTATTTGAACTATATTTTGAAGTCTGTCATCTGCTGACAAGATAGAAAAGTGATTTTTTACAATCCTACATATGTCTTCATATTGAGCACTATACTCAGTTACAAAATTAACTCCTCTATGAGTATCTATATCCTTAATCTGTTTCTTATCAACTAGCAGAGATTCTCTGTCTATCTTATCAACCTCACGTCTGGCTTTAGTTATAATGTGTGCTTTGTAACCCCTGGCTTCTAGTCTATGGGTCAGGCTGTCTGCTTCCTGTATGTAATCCTCATAAACTGAGCAATTATGTTAAAGCCTTATAAATTGACCCTTAGCCACTGCATATGGTACATGGCGGGGATGGCAACTAGTTGCATGCAGAAGGGTATTGCCAGTAATTGGTTTGCGATACACCCTAGAGTGTATATGGCCCTCATTAGTAGCTGATAAAGTAATATCAAGAAAATTGATGGACTCATTCTGGAACTCATGGGTACATCTCAAACCAATAGAGTTATTATTAAGGTAATCCACAAATGCTACAGCCTGTTCAGATGTTCCTATCCAGACCAACAAAAGGTCATCTATAAAGCGTTTGTAAACTTGAATATTCCCTCTGTAGGGATTAGTATCTACAAAGATGTGGGACTGCTCCCACCAACCCAAAAATAGGTTGGCGTAAGAGGGGGCAAACTTCACCCCTATCGCAGTCCCACATCTCTGGAGATAAAAATTGCCCTTAAAGGTAAAAAAGTGTCAATAGAAAGTGAGTGACCCTAGCAACAAACTTCTGAAAAGAGGCACTATATTCAGTATGATATCTCATGATATATTGGATAGCCTTTATACCCTCCTCATGTGGAATGGCGCTATATAACGCCACAGTGTCAAATTTTAACTAGTTCAACTCTAAGTTCCAAGTAATGGTTTTCATGATGTTTCGTACATGTTTAGTGTCCCTTATATGACTGGCCAATGTGGTAACCAAGGGTTGTAATATACTATCTAACCAGAGTGATACATTTTCCAATAAGGAATTTATTCCACTGACAATGGGACGTCCTACAAAATCATGAACAGATTTATGGACTTTTGGTAGATGATCGAATAGCGGAACCCGAGGAGACTTAACTATAAGGAATTGTGCAGTGTCTTTGTCCAAAAATTTACCTTCTAAACCCTCATCTACCAAATCCTTCAACTCTTTAAGAAATCTGCTAGCAGGATCACAAGGTAGGGCAGTGAAGTTGATGTATTGTCAAGCTGGTGATGCCCTTTATTGACATAATCAACCCAATTCAAAACTACAACAGATCCCCCCTTGTCCACAGATTAGATCACAATCTGTTGGACTGTAGCTCCCGAAGGGCCTCCCTCTCCCCAGCACTCAAATTAGAGTGCATATTATTCCTAAGGTCATTCTCTACCCTTTTAGAAAAAGTTTCAACTATAGAGCCACTACTATGTATAGGGTAAAACTCAGATTTATTTTTAAATTTCGGGTATTTTAAAGAGTGCTGGGGAGAGGGTCAGTCATCCCATGCCAAGGATTCCAAAGACAAATGGTCTCACTGTTCTGAAAAATCTAATTCAGCTTCAGCTGCTGTTGAATTATTTTGGGATGATTCAAGATTGTTAACATAGTTCCCAAACTTAGTAGAGTGGAGTGTAATATTTCGAATCAATCTATTAACATCGATTACAGTCTGAAACAAATTAAAATTTAAGGTAGGAGAGAATGTAAGACCCAATCCAAGTACCATAATTTGTACTGATGTTAATGTTATATCTGAAAGATTGATCAATGGGTGGGTTTGTACTTTGTCTGTCCCCTGTTTTCCCTTAACTGATACCTCTCTTGTACTGGTTGTGGTTGTATGCCTTCCCCCTGGGGGTATTGATAACCTGGGGAAAAAACCTGTTCCATATTGGCTCTGTCAAATGCCATGCTATGTCCTATATTAGGAGTACATTAGGAGTAGCAGTTACAGGTGCAGTTATATATTTAGCATTAGGTCTCACAACCGGTCCTGGGGAACTAATATACTTTTTATCTGAATAGATGAATCTGATGGTCCTGAAACTGCAGACTGATTGTCATTCCCACTAGATGTAGCATTATCATCAGAATCTATTTCACTATCAGAGAAAGTAACTTTTTTCAGAGTAATCTGGTTACTATTCTTGTTCTTATTGTTCTTAGGTACAAAGGTAGCCCGGTGCAAAACCCTAAGAACAAGATCAAAGCTCCAAGGAGGAACATCAGATTAACACACCGGCCTGATTGCAGTCAGAGCCCTAGCAAAAACTACATGACCGGGAGTTCAACGAACCTCTAGTTCAGAAAAAACAGACAGGGCCAAAAACTGTCCTAACAAGGAAAGTAGCTAAGAAGGCCCTTCTCCAGACCATCCTGGAGGAAGGAAAAAATTGTGGCAGGTAAGAGTAGTGTGTCAGGATGAACTACGCTCTTCACAGCAGAAGGGGTCCTCAACACCTATGATAGATGACGAGTGACCAGCTTGCGCACTTGAAGGAGAGGACCATAACCTCTCAGAAAAAACTTCTCTAGGCTAAGACTAAATGTCATCTGGCAGTCCGCCTAGAGATATATGAGTTGATAAAGTAAAGGGGCCCTGTTCCAACAGATCCCTGCAACAAGGTAAACTTCATGGAGGGAAAGCCATTACAACGCGAACAACGATTACGCAGGTGCAACGGAGCAATCAGTATCACTGATGCCTGCACCTGCTAGGTTCGAGCCATCACTCAAGGAAAGAGTGAAATGGCAGATGAAAAAAACTGCATTGAACATCCAAAGCACCACTAATGTATCCCTGAACTATGACCCATTAATGGGTAACCAGGAATAGGGACAGGACATCCTGTTTCTCATTCGGCACCATCTTACAGATACAAATATCCGAAAACACCTTGGATGGAGAATTCATCCCCAAGTAAAGGGAATGTCTGAAGAGAACATCCGTCCCGGAAGACCACACCTGGAGAGTGGATCGCTGACAGCGAGCAGTAGTGGGCCTCTGCCCACTACCCAACCCGAGATACCACCCTTGCCTCTAGGGTATCTCTTGTTCTCGGAAGTATATCAAGCCACCAAGTGTAAAAGGCTGGCTAGATCCCTACACTGGGATGAACCCATATACCAAACCCTCAGAGTCACAGCCTACCGCACCTGGTGTTCCCAGGTAGTCTCCCATCCAGGTACTGACCAGGCCTGGGCCTGCTTAACTTCAGAGATCAGACGGGATCAGGGGCATTCAGGGCAGTGTGGTGGAAGACCTGACAGACCTGCGACCAAAGTCAAAATCGCCCCGGGAGGTTTAAGGAAGATGTCCCACAGGACAGGGAGATCTTGATACGAACAATGGATAACTATTCTCCCAACCAGTAGCCAAGGTAAATCTTCAAAGACAGATTCGCTTCAGCAAAACCCGAATCTCATTAATGAAAGGTAATGAAGTCCATATGGACCCCATGACAAGACAACACCCCCAGCACCGAATTAGTGATGTGAAGGCAGTCTGGAGAACACTCCAAAGAAACGTCTACCTGGCTATAAGGCTAAATTGGCATCCAGGGAACTACCCTGGCTCCTACACCAGAGAACTCTGGTCTAGATCCATCTTCAAGGATCGAGGAAGACAGATGAAATTTACTAAAAGTCTTCTATCAGACAAAACAATGGTAAGTAAACCAGAATCATCAAGACTAGGAGAGCTACCGATAAATCTATATCTGGTCCCACAATCATAAAAAAAAATTCTAGGATCAGAAGCGAGGTTAAAAACAAAATACTGGAAGAGCTGGTCCTTAAGAACCGAAATTTCCCAAAAGAGGAATGAAAAGAAAAGATATCCTTCCTTGATAGTGATCCTGCACTGTTCCTCTCGAACAAAAGGTAGAGAGGACCTTCTATTCTCCCCCTAAAAGAAGGAGACTTTATAAGCTTTGCTTAAGTACCATAGAACCCAAAAAGGACGGAGATCCCTCCCTCTATTGGACGCCGAAAACAACAGCGGTTTGAAAATATTCCAAACCTCACACTGCGATAGGTACCGGGACAATGACTCCAAAGGATAACAAAAGCCTGCATCCACCCGAAAGGCTTCCGTCTCTCTGTCAGAAAGACATGATCAAGAGAACAAAAACTGCTCTGGAAGGCTATATATAAGGGGCGCCTATCCAAGATAGGACCTAAAAACAGGTCCCTCTTGTCATCTAGGATAGATGGACCTGCTCTGCCTGGACCTATTCCAGGACTGAGTTTGCCACCACCTGAATAGCTCAGGTCAACATGGTAAAACCTCAAAATTAACTCCTCCTCTCAAGCAGAAGGAAAGAGTAGACTTAATAGACATATCTGTCTGAGCAACTCAAGGACTAAACCTGAAGTTCCAGCTTATGAAACTAGAAGTCTGTGAATAATCCAGACAAAGTATAAGCTCCAGTCCAATGGCTTAATTCTGTCTCGAAAATATCGAGGGAACCATCACCTTGTACTGAGACCAAGATGCTTCCAAAGGAAGTCTCCAGAAAATATGACAACCTAAGTCGTCATAATCTAAATATCCCATATGATGAAATGTCTTCCTAAAAAGAGTTTTCTCGATAACAAGAGCTCTAAAGAAAAAAACTATCCTTAAACGGAATAGAAAAGAATAGGTAGGAGCACAAAAAAGTGATAGCCGAAAAGGAATGTGCACGACACAAACCCCTCTATAGAGCTCGGAACTGGGATTCTAAAAGAAAACAAAAAAGAAATAGACGAGAAAGGATAGGATCTCCATCCTTCTCCACCCATCTAATCGCTATCTGATTTAGAGTGTGAGATTTGACTGGCAGATCAGTACTAGGAATCTCTACATCGCCAAAACTTCTCTCAGAAGCAAGCTCTAAATCTAAATGCTAAATCCTCTTCAGTCGGAGGAATCAAATCATCAGACTCCGACCTTGGAGGTCTTATCTCTGAAGCCTCAGAGGGAACCGCATCCCCAGATGACTGATCGGATACAATCTTCAATTTACACGATGGTCCCTGGGCAGGAGTGCATGGATTAACCCTTCGCTTGCACGTAGCAGGAAGAGGCAAAATAGCTAAGGCCAGAGACATGGCCATGAGGAACTGCACAGTAACATTTGGTGGAAAAAAAGCCCCCTTAAGGTGAAGGATCAGCGGTACCTGGGGAAACTGCATGTGTAGGAACAGAAGATTCTAGGGAACAAACCTCATGTGACGAGGAATCCTCAGAGGCGGACGGCTCAGTGGTCTCTAACATCTCAACATTGGTTGATGAGAACACCCTGTTGCGGCATACGGAACATAATTGAGAGGGCTGGACTACCCGGGCCTCCTCACAATATACACAGGTATCAAATTCTGTATTAGAGGGATCCCCCTCTAAATTATCTGAATCCTCCATAACTCATCTAATTTAAATTATAGAAAAAAAACAACTGGCACCTTATACCCCCAATGGCTGGGACACTCACAACCTCCTATGACTCAGATAGATAGAGGAAACTCGCTCCTCTCCGCAGACACTCAGTCAGGAAAATAGGAAATAGGAAATGGAAAACGTGACCACTCTGGTCACACTGTGCGTCATGCAGGACCGCCCCTGCTAAGGAAAAGCACACCAGCTTAATAAAACAGCGAAGCTCTCAAATATTAATAAAAAACAAACCTGTACATTCCGTTTCAGACTATGAGCCCAAACATCTCCCACACATAAAGCAGCCAAAATCACATAACAAATATGATTAAACCCCGACTGTTCAATAATCCCCCTCAGGACATATTATCCCTTGATTCCATAAAGATAAAAGGAGTCCCACTGTTACCCTGTCTTCTATCATTAACATATGAATAAAAGAGTGAAAAAAAGCAGGCAGCAAAACGCGTAAATGCTGATTGCTTAGGAGCTGTTAACATGAGTCGGGATGGATTCGCAGAAAGACTCTCCCTGCATCTTCAGACTCTAACTTTCATCAATGCTCTCACTGAGAGACTGACAAGACTACTTAAAACTCCAGTCCCGTATCGAAGGGTAGATACCCTTCCTAAGGAAATACTTCGAAATCTTCTGACACTTCTCTGCCAATCTCCTGTGACGAAAGGCAAACGGCTAGATTTAGAGTTCTGCGTTAGCCGTCAAAAGCAGTGTTAAGGGGGTCCTAACGCTGCTTTTGGCCGGCAGCTGGTATTTAGAGTCAGACAGGAAAGGGTCTAACACTCACTTTCAAGCCGCAAATTTTCCATACCGCAGATCCCCTTACGCCAATTGCGTATCCTATCTTTTCAATGGGATCTGCCTAACACCAGTGTTGAGAGTCTTGGCTGAAGTGAGCGGTAGACCCTCTACCGACAAGACTCCAGCCACAGAAAAAAGTCAGTAGTTAAGAGCTTTCTGGGCTAACGCCGGTTTATAAGCTCATAACTACTGTGCTACAAAGTACACTAACACCCATAAACTACCTATGTACCCCTAAACCGAGGTCCCCCCACATTGCCGCCACTATAATAAAATTTTTTAACCCCTAATCTGCCGACCGCACACCGCCGCCACCTTACATTAACCCTATGGAACCCCTAATCTGCTGCCCCTAACACCGCCGACCCCTATATTATATTTATTAACCCCTAATCTGCCCCCCCATCGTCACCGCTACTTTACCTACACTTATTAACCCCTAATCTGCTGTCCAGACCTCACTGCCACTATAATAAATGTATTAACCCCTAAACCGCCACACTCCCGCCTCGCAAACCCTATAATAAATAGTATTAACCCCTAATCTGCCCTCCCTAACATCGCCGCCACCTAATTTCAAGTATTAACCCCTAATCTGCCGACCGGGACCTCGATGCTACTCTAATAAATGTATTAACCCCTAAAGCTAAGTCTAAACCCTAACACCCCCCTACGTTAAATATAATTTTGATCTAACGAAATAAATTAAATCTTATTAACTAAACTATTCCTATTTAAAACTAAATACTTACCTGTAAAATAAACCCTAATATAGCTACAAAATAATGAATAATTAATTGTAGCTATTTTAGGATTTATATTTATTTTACAGGCAACTTTGTATTTATTTTAACTAGGGTACAATAGCTATTAAATAATTATTAACTATTTAATAGCAAACTAGTTAAAATAATTACAAAATTACCTGTAAAATAAATCCTAACCTAAGTTACAATTAAACCTAACACTACACTATAATTAAATAAATTAAATAAATTACCTACAATTACCTACAATTAAATAAACTAAACTAAATTACAAAAACAAACATTCAATTACAAAAAATAAAAAAGATATAAAAAAGAAATAAACAAGAATTTTAAGCTAATTACACCTACTCTAAGCCCCCTAATAAAATAACAAAGCTCCCCAAAATAAAAAAATTACCTTACCCTAATCTAAATTTAACAGCTCTTATTACCAGCCCTTAAAAGGGCTTTTTGTGGGAGGATGCCAACAAAGTAATCAGGTCTTTTGCCTGTAAAAAAAACACAATACCACCCCCCCAACATTACAACCCACCACCCACATACCCCTACTCTAACCCAAACCCCCCTTAAATAAACCTAACACTACCCCCCTGAAGATCTCCCTACCTTGAGTCGTCTTCACCCAACCGGGCAGAAGTCTTCATCCTATCCGGGCAGAAGAGGACATCCGGACCGGCAGACATCTTCAACCAAGCGGCATCTTATATCTTCATCCATCCGACGAGGAGCGGCTCCATCTTCAAGACCTCCGGCGCGGAACATCCTCCTTCCCCGACGAATGAAGGTTCCTTTAATTGACGTCATCCAAGATGTCGTCCCTCGAATTCCGATTGGCTGATAGGATTCTATCAGCCAATCGGAATTAAGGTAGGAAAAATCTGATTGGCTGATTGAATCTGCCAATCAGATTGAGCTCGCATTCTATTGGCTGATCGGAACAGCCAATAGAATGCAAGCTCAATCTGATTGGCTGATTGGATCAGCCAATCGGATTGAACTTGAATCTGATTGGCTGATTCAATCAGCCAATCAGATTTTTCCTACGTTAATTCTGATTGGCTGATATAATCCTATCAGCCAATCGGAATTCGAGGGACGCCATCTTGGATGACGTCACGTAAAGGAACCTTCATTCGTCGGGTAGTCATCGGGGAAGGAGGATGTTCCGCGCCGGAGGTCTTGAAGATGGAGCTGCTCCTCGTCAGATGGATGAAGATAGAAGATGCCGATTGGATGAAGATTTCTGCCGGTCCGGATGTCCTCTTCTGCCCGGATAGGATGAAGACTTCTGCCGGTCTGGATGTCCTCTTCTACCCTATCGGATGAAGACTTCGGCCCGGTTGGGTGAAGACGACTCAAGGTAGGGAGATCTTCAGGGGGGTAGAGTTAGGTTTATTTAAGGGGGGTTTGGGTTAGAGTAGGGGTATGTGGGGTGGTGGGTTGTAATGTTGGGGGGTGGTATTGTGTTTTTTTTTTACAGGCAAAAGAGCTGATTACTTTGGGGCATGCCTCTCAAAAAGCCCTTTTAAGGGCTAGTAATAGAGCTGTTAACTTTTGTAATTTAGATTAGGATAGGGTAATTTTTTTATTTTGGGGGGCTTTATTTTATTAGGGGGCTTAGAGTAGGTCTTAATTAGCTTAAAAATTCTTGTAATCTTTTTTATTTTTTGTATTTAGTGTTTTTTTTGTAATTTAGTTTACTTATTTAATTGTAGGTAATTGTAGGTAATTATTTAATTTATTTAATTATAGTGTAGTGGTTAGGTTTAATTGTAACTTAGGTTTGGATTTATTTTACAGGTAATTTTGTAATTATTTTAACTAGGTAGCTATTAAATAGTTAATAACTATTTAATAGCTATTGTACCTAGTTAAAATAAATACAAAGTTGCCTATAAAATAAATATAAATCCTAAATAGCTACATATAATTATTCGTTATACATTTAGCTATATATAGGGTTTATTTTACAGGTAAGTTTTAGTTTTAAAATAGGAATAGTTTTAGTTAATAAGATTTAATTTATATTTGTTAGATTAAAATTATATTTAATTTAGGGGGGGTGTTAGGTTAGACCTTAGTTTTTGGGGTTAATACATATATTAAAGTAGCAGCGAGGTCCGGTCGGCAGATTAGGGGTTAATACTTGAAATTAGGTGGCGCGATGTTAGGGAGGGCAGATAAGGGGTTAATACTATTTATTAATAGGGGGTTTGCAAGGCGGGATTGGTCGCGGTTTAGGGGTTAATACATTTATTATAGTGGGCGGCGAGGTTGCAGTCGGCAGATTAGGGGGTTTAATAAGTGTAGGTAAGGGAGCGGCGACGTTGGGGGGGCAGATTAGGGGTTAATAAATATAATATAGGGGGTCGGCGATGTTGGGACAGCAGATTAGGTTGAACATAGGGGATAATGTAGTGGCGGGCAGTGTCCAGAGTGGTCAGATTAGGTGTTAATTGTGTAATGCAGGTGTCAGCGATGTTGGGGTGTGGCAGATTAGGGGTTAATGAGTGTAAGGTTAGGGGTGTTTAGACTCGGGGGTTCATGTTAGGGGTGTTAGAAAGTGTTTCCCCATAGGAAACAATGGGGCTGCGTTGGGGGAGCTGAACGCTGATTTTTTGCAGGTGTTAGGTTTTTTTTCATCCCAAACTGTCCCATTGTTTCCTATGGGGGGAAATCGTGCACGAGCACGGTTTAGCTGCTTACCTGACTACCCGGTAAGTAACGCTGGTATTGAGGGTTTGAAGTGGCGGTACATTTGGCTAAACGCACCCTTTTTTTGGAGCCTAACGCAGCCCTTCAGACAACTCTAAATACCAGCGTTGTCTTAAGGGTTGCGTTGGGAAAAAAGCGGCGTTAGCTACGCGGGTCTTTACCGACAAAACTCTAAATCTAGCCGAAAGTAATGACTGGGGGATGAGGGAAGTGGGGGAGGTATTTAAGCCTTTGGCTGGGGTGTCTTTGCCTCCTCCTGGGGCCAGGTTCAGTATTTCCCACAAGCAATGAATGCAGCTGTGGACTCTCCCTGTATTAAGAAGGAAATATATATATATGTGGGTGCACATATATATATAGTATACATATACACATATAAAAATATCAGTATAATAGTATAATATATATATATATATATATATATATATATATAATATATTGTGTGTGTGTGTGTGTGTATGTGCATTGTAGCCCTTTGCAGTCAAATCCCTCAAAAAACAATTTTATCAATATTAATAATGGTTTTAACTATGTATTTACTGTAGATATTTCACATTCCAATGTTCTTCACATAGGGGGTATGTACTTTGTATTTTTAAATAGATATTCCTATATATGGATATCTGTATATATCTACACCTATATATTATATACTATATATATAATATATATATATATATATTATATATATATATATATATAATATATAACCACACACATAATATACACATACAAACACTAGACTATAACCTGCCCAGAGGGCAGTCTAGTTTAAAAAATACAAACCCCCAAGCTAAAGTTACAAAAAATAAAAAAATGTAAAATTACAGAAAAAAATAAACAAAGCTATCCAAAATAAAAAAATGTAAACCTAAACTAATACCCCTATAAAAAAAAAATCCACCCCAAAAATAAAAACACCCCCTAATCTAATACTAAACTACCAATAGGGCCCTTAAAATGGGCCTTTTGTAGGGCATTGCCCTATGTTTAAACAGCTCTTTTACCTCTAAAAAATACTAAGTCCCCCCTAACAGAAAAAAAAAAATCCCACTCAAACAAACCACCCAAAATAAAAAACCTAACACTAAAATAAAAAATAAACTACCCATTGCCACTAAAGGGCATTTGTATGGCATTGTCCTTAAAAGGGCATTCAGCTCTTTTAACTGTCCTTAAAAGGGCAATCAGCTCTTTTTCAAGCCCAAAAAAACCCTAATCTAAAAAAACAAACACACCCCAAAAATAAAATAAAAAAGCCTAAACCTAAGCCCCAAGTAGGTACTCACTGTTCCTGAAATCTGGCGGAGAAGGGTCTTCTTCCAGACGGATCCATCATCTTCTATCTTCCTCTGGAGTGAAGCGGCCCAGGTTTTTCGGGCTTGAAAAGAGAGCTGATTTTAAAGGGGCAAAGGCCATACAAATGCCCCTTTAGGGGGGGGCAATGGGTAGTTTAGTTTTTTAGTGTTAGGTTTTTTATTTAGGGGGGTTGCGTGGGGGTGGTTTACTGTTAGGGGGGGACTTACTATTTTTTTAGAGATAAAAGAGCTGTTAAAATTAGGGCAATGCCCTACAAAAGGCCTTTTAAGGGCTATTGGTAGTTTAGGATTAGGGGTGTTTTTATTTTGGGGGGGGCTTTTTATTTCATTGGGGATTAGGGTATAATTTTTTATTTTGATAATTGTGTTTATTTTTTTCTTTAATGTTAGACTTTTTTATTTTTTGTAATTTACTGTTAGGTTAGTTTATTTTAATTGTAATTTAGGTAGTAATTGGGGGTTAATTTAAGGAGTTTGTTAGGTTAGGGGGCTTAGTAATTAAATTAGTTATTTATGTTGTGGGGGGTTGGCGGTATAAGGGGATAATATATTCATTAGTTAAATTGCGATGTGGGGGGTTTGACGGTTTAGGGGTTAATAGGTTAATTAGGTTTATTGCGATGTGCAGGGTTGGCGGTTTAAGAATTAATATTATAATTATGTTATTTGCCGTTTAGGGTTAATAACTTTATTATTTTGCGATGTGGGGGTTGCCATTTTAGGTGTTTGTTAATACAGTAGGATTTTTTTGTTACATATCTTTGCGGGGGATACATGTTTTTATTTTTATTTCTTGTGGATGGTTACTTTTTTTTAAGTTATGTCGTGCGGGTGGTTGCGTGTTATTTTTTTTTTTTTAAAGCTTTGGGTTTGCATAAGCGCAGCATCCAGGTGGATTCCAAAAATGGCAGGGTGGTGAAAGATCTTTTGCCTTGCATCAGTCAACATTCCCTTGAGGATGTGTGTGCAAATGGCAACGGCGACGGATGCGTTTACAAACACGATTATAAGTATAGAAGTAGGCAACAGTGTCTATACCTATGTAAATATGTGAGGGTATATCACTAAATCAGTTGCTTGAAGATGCATGGAGACTCGGCTTGGGGGGGGGGAGGGAGGTGTTTTCTAGTCACATGTAGACCTCTTCAGCCTATCAGACTACATGAGAACCCGGTGCTTCTCAGCACTCCATTAGGGAACTAAGTGGGAGCTCTGCCAGCCTAACGATTCCTGTCATTATATACAAAAAGCAAAAGCACAAACTGTATCAGTAGGCTGGTAGCTTAATAAATGTTTGTTTATTATATCCAATAATGGTAAAAAGACCACAGGAGGGTCCGTAGCAAAGGTTACAACACACGTTGCAGTGAGTATTGGATGCTGACATGTTTCGGCCGTGGGCCGTTAGCTATCCAATACACCTGCACAGGAAGTTATAAAAACAGTACTCGACACCTATTGGATAATGTGTATATCCATTCAGAACCTTCTAATATGTGGGTGTGTTGTATATATTTACATGTATTACCTATTACTTGTTACTTAATATTCTCATAAGAGAAAAAATGCCTGTCAAAAAGGCTGCTCAATACTCGCAATGTGTTAAAGGATCAGGTCCCCACAATATATTTATTTAATTAATATGGTGAGCAAGCTATATAGAGATTCTAATCATCTTAGTTCAAAACAATCACTCAAAAGGAGGAAAAATGGAGACAAGGAGTATGTATATGAGTATAGTTGCAATTATAACCGTGTGGGCGTACATTGAAATCATGTTGTGGCTTTATATTCGTCAATCCTCATGAGAAGGGATTGAAGGTTGTGGAATTTTTTCTAGCTACATTTTCTAGCTTCAGCAAGGAAATCAGAGACTTTGTTCTGGAGCCACGCGGTTCATGCTCACTCACAACTACTTCAAATTTGAGGGGGGATTTCTATCTCCAGTAGTTGTAGGACAGCAATGGGGCAACATATTCCCCATCCTATACCAACCTTTTATGGGTTGGGTGGGAGCTGTCCCACATCTATGGAGATGAGAACCCCCATACGGACAATAAAAGCTTTTTTCAAACTCAATATCGATGATTTGACATTCATCTGGAAGGGATCCGACAGAGAACTTAGCATATTTCTCAGTACTTTAAATGACAATGACGTTTGGACTTGAAATGCACAGAGAACATATCAATTACTTGGATACTCACCCTTAAGAGTAAGTGAACAGGGGAAGATCATCTGTGACATTTATAGGAAACCCATTTCCAAAAATACACTGTTACATGCTAAAAGTTGTCACCCGATAGCATGTCCTCTTTGCAGTCGGAAAGGGTCAGTTGATTAGGGTCAAGATGAATTGTACACTTGACTCTACTCACAGAGAACGAAGCAAAGCAATGAGATATTGTGCTTGCAACAGAGAGGATGCCCTAGACAAGGTAAAAGATAAAGCACAAAAGCAAGTGGATAAAAATCAACAGAAAGACTTACTCTCCAACAAAATCATAGAATTGTAGGGGATTCCCCAGAGGTAACTTTTGTAACTCACTATAGTACTAAAAGTCATGGGAAAATATTGAATGGGAGGGAGATATAGATTTCCTTACAGGTAGACATAGTCTCTCTGTACTCTTCTAATTCCTCGCCAACATGGTTTAACAGCCATTCGATACTTCCTAGACCTGTATACGGATCTATCTGCGAGATGAAGGACTTCTTAATCCGGGCGGTTAAGTTTCTGTTTGAACACAACTTTGTTTTATGTTTCAGGGACGTTATTACCTCCAGAGACATGGCACGGTGATGGTAAGCTAAATTTGCTCCACCTACGCCAACCTGTTTATGGTAGGGTGGTAGATGGTGCCATGTCAATGGAGGTAATGGCGTTCCTCAACATATATAGTCAAATACATCAGGGTACATAAATTACATTCTTATAGTTTGGTCATCTGATCAGAAACAGGCTGAATATATTGTTCATAGACCTGAACCAAAACAGGGTAGAGATACAGTTCCCCAGCAGAGTGGTAAGCGCTTCCAATATGATCCTCTCTCCTCTCCTCTGTGTCTCTTCCGACGATCTTCACGTTGCGCTACATCACTTCCAGTATCCGGTACCCGGTCCTTCAGTGAAAGGACTCCTCCGGGAACTTACAGCCAGCACATCCAGTCCGGTGCTACGAAGAAGATAGGGAAAGCCTCACCCTTGCTTCCAAAATGCAACAAATCAATTGACAGGTGTTTTTCCCAGCACTCCAAGAAAAGGACACACCAGACTCCGGCAAGGTAAATCAAAAGGTACAGTCTTTATTCCGAATTCAGCTCATAAAAACAGCAACAATTAATCCAATCAGAGGGAAGTGGGGAAGTTTTCAGGTCAAACATGTTTCGTCTATACAACGTAATGTCCTCAATGACCCACAAGGTTAGGCACTCCTATACACACCTATATAGGGCAAAATATACCCCAACTTTTAATAGATATCAGGGATTAACCCTTTAATTGAAAAACATTATTTATCAAGTGTTGTCCTAAGTAATGTCTACAACTTGAAAAGGGCTACTATTTAATTACTAAAGGTTATATTGCTAATACATACAAAATTTCCAATTCATAACACTGCTTTTGTATTTGGCTATTATTGCCTATTAATTAATTAATTGCCGTTCTTTTCAATAATATACATATGCATGCACAAACTTTAATAAGAGCTAATTGCTTAGATCTAACATTTAAAGCTGTACCTAAAAGTCAATATATGAGGTGAAAAGGAGACTGCACCTCAATAGATGGACAATAATAAATACTCTAATGAGATTACACAGAGATTTCTTAATAGAGGATATAGTGCAAAGAGACAGGTTGATAACATGGACAGGAACTCAATACTGAAATATAAGACAAACAAAAATAAAAAGACAGCTAAAGATCATGACAAAAAAAAAAAACTTTCTTTATTACTACATAAAGTATGAGAGAATACAGTCAAATTTGTAATATAATCAAGAATGCATTACCCATTTTGAGAACTGATAGTGTTATGAGTAAATTATAGACTCAAGTGCCTTATATATGCAAGTAGGAAGTCAAGAACATTGGGTAACATGTTATCACCTTCCATGTTACACTCAGAAAACAAGGAAAAACTGGATGAGTAGAAAACCAGGGGGGTATCATAGATGTGGCAGTGGGAGATGTAAAACATGCTCCTACATTATCCTAGGAGATGAGTTAAATCACAGGCTTGAATCAGGGTTTACAGTATTAAACAATATATTAACTGCAATACGAAATTTGTAGTATATTTGTTGACAGACGCAAGGGCTGTGGTAAAAAGTATGTAGGTCACACAACTAGAAGGATAGATTTCTGCAGCATTTGAGAGCATAGATGAGCCCAGATTAAACTACACCCATAGCACAGCATTTCCACAAATTCCATGCATTCCAATTGTTCTTTATTGCAAGTACAGGGTATTGAACATGTATTCAGACATCCCAGAGGAGGTAATAGGATTAAAACTACAAGAAGTCTTTTGGATTTTCACTCTGGGTACTAGAATACCCATTGGTTTAAACAGTGAATGGGATGTGAAATTGTTTGTGGATTAAAATCTCTAAGTTGTTTGAACTTTAAACTTATTGTTATAATAGAATGAAGGACTGCAATATAGAAACATTGCAATTATGTATATATTCTGTATAGGGGTTATTCTTATTATGAATTTTCTTCTTTCTCTCTGTTTAGATCTGGTAGAAAATTGTTAGATTCTAAGCAATTAGTCTCTTATTAAAGTTTGTGCATGCATATGTATATTATTAAAAAAGAAACTGCAATTAATTAATTGTCATAATAGGCCAAATACAAAAGCAGTGTTATGATATTGGAAATTTTGTATGTATTAGCACATATAACCTTTACGGGCTAGATTAGAGTTTTGTCGGTAAGGACCCCCGCGTAGCTAACGCGGGCTTTTTTTCTGGCCGCACCATAAAAATAACTCTGGTATTGAGATTCCACATAAAGGCTGCGTTTAGGTCTCCAAAAAAGGAGCGTAGAGCAAATTTAACGCAGCTTCAACTCTCGATACCAGAGTTGCTTACGGACGCGTCCAGCCTCAAAAACGTGGCTCGTGCACGATTCCCCCATAGTAAACAATGGGCTGTTTGAGCTGAAAAAAATAACCTAACACCTGCAAAAAAGCCGCGTTCAGCTCCTAACGCAGCCCCATTGTTTGCTATGGGGAAACACTTCCTACGTCTGCACCTAACACCCTAACATGTACCCCGAGTCTAAACACCCCAAGCCTTACACTTATTAACCCCTAATCTGCCGCCCCCCGCTATCGCTGACCCCTGCATATTATTTTTAACCCCTAATCTGCCGCTCCCTAAACCGCCGCTACTTACTTATCCTTATGTACCCCTAATCTGCTGCCCCTAACATACCGCCGACTCCCTATACTATATTTTTTTTAACCCTAATCTGCCCCCCTCAACGTCGCCTCCACCTGCCTACACTTATTAACCCCTAATCTTCCGAGCGGACACCGCACCGCTACTATAATAAAGTTATTAACTCCCTCACTAACAATATAATAAATAGAATTAACCCCTAATCTGCCCTCCCTAACATCGCCAACACCTAACTTCAATATTAACCCCTAATCTGTCGACCGGGAAGCTCACCGCTATTCTAATAAATGTATTAACCCCTAAAGCTAAGTCTAACCCTAACACTAACACCCCCTAACTTAAATATAAATTTAAATCTAACAAATTAATTAACTCTTATTAAATAAATTATTCCTATTTAAAGCTAAATACTTACCTGTAAAAATAAATCCTAATATAGCTACAATATAAATTATAATTATATTATAGCTATTTTAGGATTAATATTTATTTACAGGCAACTTGTAATTATTTTAACCAGGTACAATAGCTATTAAATAGTTAAGAACTATTTAATAGCTTAAAATAGTTAAAATAAATTACAAAATTACCTGTAAAATAAATCCTAACCTAAGTTACAATTAAACCTAACACTATACTATCAATACATTAATTAAATACAATACCTACAAATAACTACAATGAAATAAACTAACTAAAGTACAAAAAATAAAAAAGAACTAAGTTACAAAAAATAAAAAAATATTTACAAACATAAGAAATATATTACAACAATTTTAAACTAATTACACCTACTCTAAGCCCCCTAATAAAATAACAAGAGACCCCCAAAATAAAAAATGCCCTACCCTATTCTAAATTACTAAAGTTCAAAGCTCTTTTACCTTACCAGCCCTGAACAGGGCCCTTTGCGGGGCATGCCCCAAGAAGTTCAGCTCTTTGCCTGTAAAAAAAAAACCATACAATACCCCCCCCAACATTACAACCACCACCACCCACATACCCCTAATCTAACCCAAATCCCCCTTAAATAAACCTAACACTAAGCCCCTGAAGATGATCCTACCTTGTCTTCACCTCACTGGGTATCACCGATCGGGTCCTGGCTCCAAAATCTTCATCCAACCCACCGTGGGGCTGGGGCGATCCATCATCTGGTGGGCTGAAGAGGTCCAGAAGAGGCTCCAAAGTCTTCATCCTATAAGGGAAGAAAAGTAGATCCGGGACCGCAACCATCATCTTCCAAAGCGGCATCTTCTATCTTCATCCGATGAGGAACCGGCTCCATCCTGAAGACCCTCGCATTCTATGAGCTGATCGGAACAGCCAATAGAATGCGAGGACTCAATCTGATTGGGCTGATTGGAATCACCAATCGATTGAACATGATTCTAATTGGCTGATCCATCAGCCAAATCAGAATATTACTACCTTAAATTCCGATTGGCTGATAGAATCCTATCAGCCAATCGGAAGGCGAGGGACGCCATCTGGGATGACGACCCTTAAAGGAACCGTCATTCTTCAGTTTGGGACGTCGCCGTGGATGAAGATGGGGTCCGCGGTGGATGGTCTTAAGGATGGAGCCGTCCTCATCGGATGAAGATAGAAGATAGCCGCTTGGAATGATGATGGTTGCCGGTTCCGGATCTACTCTTCTTCCCGGATAGGAGAAGACTTTGGAGCCTCTTCTGGACCTCTTCAGCCACCGGATGATGGATCGCCAGCCCCCGCTTGGGTTGGATGACGATTTTGGAGCCAGGACCGATCGGTGATACCCGGTGAGGTGAAGACAAGGTAGGATGATCTTCAGGGCTAAGTGTTAGGTTAATTAAGGGGGGTTTTGGGTTAGATTAGGGGGTATGTGGGTGGTGGGGTTGTAATTTTGGGGGGGGGTATTGTATGTTTTTTTTTTACAGGCAAAAGAGCTGAACTTCTTGGGGCATGCCCCGCAAAGGGCCCTGTGTCAGGGCTGGTAAGGTAACAGAGCTTTGAACTTTAGTAATTAAGGAATAGGGTAGGGCATTTTTTTATTTGGGGGTCTTTGTTATTTTATTATGGGGGCTTAGAGTAGGGTGTAATTAGTTTAAAATTGGTTTGTAATATTTTTCTTATGGTTTGTAAATATTTTTTTATTTTTGTAACTTAGTTCTTTTTTATTTTTTGTACTTAGTTTAGTTTATTTCAGTTGTAGTTATTTGTAGGTATTGTATTTAATTAATGTTATTGATAGTATAGGTGTTAGGTTTAATTGTAACTTAGGTTAGGATTATATTTTTACAGGTAATTTTGTAATTATTTAACTATTTTAGCTAATAAATAGTTCTTAACTATTAATAGCTATGTACCTGGTTAAAATAAATACAAAGTTGCCTGTAAAATAAATATTAATACCTAAAATAGCTTAATATAATTATAATTTATATTGTAGCTATATTAAGGATTTATTTACAGGGTAAGTATTTAGCTTTAAATAGGAATAATTTATTTAATAAGAGTTAATTTATTTCGTTAGATTTAAATTATATTTAACTTAGGGGGGTGTTAGTGTTAGGGGTTAGACTTAGCTTTAGGGGTTAATACATTTATTAGAATAGCGGTGAGCTCCGGTCGGCAGATTAGGGGGTTAATAATTGAAGTTAGGTGTCGGCGATGTTAGGGAGGGCAGATTAGGGGTTAATACTATTTATTATAGGGTTAGTGAGGTCGGATTAGGGTTAATAACTTTATATAGTAGCGGTTGCGGTCCGCTCGGAAGATTAGGGGTTAATAAGTGTAGGCGACGTTGAGGGGGGCAGATTAGGGTTAATAAATATAATATAGGGGTCGGCGTGTGTTAGGGGTAGCAGATTAGGGGTACATAAGGATAACTTAAGTAGCGGCGCTTTGCGGTCGGCAGATTAGGGTTAATTATTGTAGGTAGCTGGCTGCGACGTTGTGGGGGGCAGGTTAGGGGTTAATAAATATAATATAGGGGTCGGCGGTGTTAGGGGCAGCAGATTAGGGGTACATAAGGATAACGTAGGTGGCGGTCGGCAGATTAGGGGTTAAAAAAATTTAATAGAGTGATGTGGGGGGACCTCGGTTTAGGGGGTACATAGGTAGTTTATGGGTGTTAGTGTACTTTAGAGCACAGTAGTTAAGAGCTTTATTGAACCGGGCGTTAGCCCAGAAAGCTCTTAACTACTGACTTTTTTCTGCGGCTGGAGTTTTGTCGTTAGAATTCTAAACGCTCACTTCAGACACGACTCTAAATTACTGAGATTAGAAAAATCCCATTGAAAAGTATAGATACGCAATTGACGTAAGTGGGAACTGCGGTATGGAAAAGTCGCGGCTGAAAAGTGAGCGTTATGACCCTTTATTTGACCTGACTCCAAATACCGGAGGTAGCCTAAAACCAGCGTTAGGAGCCACTAACGCTGGTTTTCACGGCTACCGCCAAACTCCAAATCTAGGCCTTAGTAATTAAATAGTAGCCTTTTTTCAAGTTTAGACATTAGTATAGCACACTAGATAAATTATATTTTCAATTAAGGGGGCATGTATTTTGCCCTATATAGGTGTGCATAGGAGTGCCTAACCTTGTTGGGTCATTGAGTGAAGTTACGTTGTATAGACAAAACATATTTGACTGAAAACTTCCACTTCCCTCTGATTGGATTAATTGTTGCTGTTTTTATGAGCTGAATTCGGATACAGACTGTACCTTTGATTTTACTTGCCGGAGTCTGGTGTGACCTTTTCCTGGAGTGCTAGAAAAACACTGTCGATTGTTTTAGGGATACAGCTCACCTTGAGTGGCAAAAGGATAGTATCAATGTTACGGTTGCCTCCAGGCTGGCTGGAAGTTGGACCGTAGAAAAGGATGCTCCTAGCGCTCACCAAAGGAGCAGCAGCAACCGTGGACACTATACCTACTGCGTAGCCACCATCAGTAATGCAGACTATATGAACCACCCGCTGCTGGGCTGGTATCTCGCCGTCTGCTCTGCGCCCTGGACCTACGACCAGGCTCCAGTAGGCGGACCTCTTCCTTCTGTAGCAATCCCTGTAGCTAAGGGAGTATGAAAAACATAGCAATCCCTGTAGTGATTATAAAGCTGTCCCCTTACAAACATGAGTCAAAGCTGCAAGTTAGAGGGTCAAAAAATAGGTCTGATGTGCTGGAGCACACAGCCCTCCTTTTATTGAGGTTACATGCAAACAGGACACTCTCAGGGGGAGGCATAAAATCCCCATCACACATTTGATATTAGATAGAGAGACACTCCCTTTGACAGGCCACAACATTACTTCAGCAGATAACATTACACACAATAAAACAATGCAGTCCACCTTATCAATACTAGTCTGATTAGACAATGGGAAGTTGATCACTAAACCTAATTAGAGCTAATCCCAGCAGACTTGTATGTAGAATAGGTTTCTTGAAGCTGAACAAAATTTAACTCTTAATGGCACACAATGAAACTGAACCAAGTGGGAGGAAAGCCAGGGACAAGTCATTTCACAGGTCTGGGGACATAGTCTTAAAGGGGGCATTGTTCACCAAAGTCACAATATGTCCCCAGACGGTTCCCAAAGGGCCACACACACCCAACAAAAGTCAATATACTCTCAGGGGCACAATCTTCCAGGGGGGCCAAAGTCATGAGGAAGGGAGGCTGGCAAATAGGCTTCTCCAAAATCCAGGGAAGCAGGGCAATTTTCCATTTAAAGGGCCAGTTACAAACTGCTGTTTGTAACAATCAACTTCCTCGATGTGTCTCTTAGGGGTTCAAAGTCAGCAGACAAAGTGATTTCCACTCTCTTCAGGAAGCCCATAGCGGGTAACAGTTTACTGCACGCACAAAGCAGTCATCCCAAGCATGTCTTCAGGGGCATAGCCAAGGGTCAGTTTATGAGGGTAAAAAGAAACTGTACCCTCAATGGTTCCTTCCGACAAGAGAGTGGGCTTCTTAGCCAAAGGTTGAAAAATAGAGGATACCCAAAAAGGATAGTAGATAGAGCCTATACAGCGGTTCAGCATATGAATAGGGAATCCCTGCTCACTGATACATCCAGGACCTCACAGAGGACGGGGCAAATTGACCAACTTCAACCTAGGTTTGTGACTTGTTTCTCAGATCAATATGACCAGATTCGTAAAATTATTAATAATAATCTGCCCATATTGAGGGGAGACAAAAAATTGAGAGATATTGTGGACAAAGGTTTGTGCTTTACAGCTAAGCGAAATGTCACATTAGGGAACAAGTTATCCCCTAGCCTCTTAGAGACAAACCTTCTGGGAGCTTGTGGCTACATTGTAACGGCACCTATAGGTGTGGGCATGAGTACTTGCATCTCTGCCACCATGTACAGATTTCAAAGTCGTTTATTGACAACCAGACAGGGGGAGAGAATTCCCAATTAGGGGTGTGTGAACTGTAAAAAGTATGTATGTCATCTATTTAGTAGAATGCACACAATGTCTAAGGGTATATGTAGGGAAGGACCACCAGAGAGGTGGTACCCGCATAAGGGAACATCTCTCCTATATCTCTGGAGAGAAAACATGTTCAGGCCCATCTAGGCATTTTTTTAGATCCACAACAAAAATGTGGATACGTTTAAATGAAGGGCAATTGAACAAGTACAGAGACCACCTTGAGGTGGGGACAAATTCGCCATACTCTGCAGACAGGAAACCTATTGGATTTTCAAACTGATTATTTTGATTCCAATAGGTTATCAATTATGAATTTGACATTGTAAACTTTTGGCAGAAGTGACTTCAAAATATATATAAATGTGTATTAGGCAAGTTTCTTGCCTTTTTGCATCTATTTATTTGCTTTATCCATCTTTAGCTATTTGATGTTGTTATACATCCTTTATCAGATTCTTAATATGTTCCCTTTTTTCTTTCTTTTGCATTTTACTAAATTGGTTATTTTGTGTTATACTGAGTCTATGGGTCTTATAATATAAGCTCTCACATTTACAGTGAATATCTTTTAACTATTTTCCATTTTTTGTAGAGATTTGATTTTTTTGTTAACATTATATGCTCTCAGTGAGCCAATAAGTGATGAGCTTATGTTCATATGATAGTCAGTCAAGTAATAATTATCTGATTGTATATCTATTTAGTCTTGCTGCTTTTTCATTTAAGTGATTATAGTATTTCTATATGTATATGTATCTGCGGTATGTGCTACAAAATACCTTTCCCTGTTTTCCCATGTTAGTAAGCTCCAGATTGCTATGCCTTACATGTGTTATAACAAACTAATACATTATAACTATGTCCAGTTTAACATCTTTGTCATTTTATATTATGCATTCTTTGTTAACTAAACAATGAAGGTTTAATGTTTGGCCGACCTCACCACCTTTTTCCTATTTTAACCTATCAGAGTGTGGGTAGATGGTTTATAGGTCTGCAACAGGTGTAGAGAATCTAAGTCTATGAGTACGGTGTTCTAACACCGAAAACCGTCAGACTATCTTTTTTGGTCGGCCCAATGATTATTTTTAACTATTTCCTGTGTGCTTTTAACTTTATACACCAATAAAGGTTCGATGTTTTTTACTTTTGCTACATTAAGGCTTTTTTGGACTCTTTTTTGCTTTGTATTCTTAAGTGGACTTCAGGGATCCGCTCCACTTTTAAGCCTTTGCAATGTCTGCTAGTTTAGCTTTATTTACACAGCCAAGTTTGTGGCAAGCCGGGTTACCAAGTGACGTCAGCTTCTGATTCTGCTTTGCCATTTGGATTGGAGAGGCCACAATCATGTGATCGGATCACGGAGGATAGAGGATACGAGGAGGAAGTGTGTCAAGCTGTTTCCCGGCCACTCGTTCCAGTCATATCTATCTTGAGTCCGGATTATACGACTTCCAAGCTCCTTTACGAAAGTGGGTGAGTGAAGCTCCCTAGATATTACAGATCTTTGGGTTCCTGGATTGGGCACTGATACGCCGATACCAGAGAGCGGGCGGTCAGTTGAAAGCCACCGGGTCATCTCGTAGAGATTTCCTGTTTGGTGTGCGATTCATACACACATTATGGATTGACGCTTGAGAGTTATTTGTGTATATCTTGGGGATAACCTAATTATTACTTAAGTCTCACCCACGGAGCTAGCCATTACCTTTTCACAGCACTTTAAAACTGACATGACTATATTTCTAAACAGTGACTGGTTTACACAATCCACTACTATTTTGTTCATCTTTTCTAAATTGACTATAGTACTGACTATAATACTATTTGTAACATTGTTAAAAAACATAAATTATGCTTACCTGATAATTTCATTTCCATCGAGGGGAGGATAGTCCACGGCTTCATTCATTACTATTGGGAATTAAGAACCTGGCCAGCAGGAGGAGGCAAAGACACCCCAGCCAAAGGCTTAAATACCTCCCCCACTTCCCTCATCCCCCAGTCATTCTGCCAAGGGAACCAGGAACAGTAGGAGAAATATCAGGGTATAAAAGGTGCCAGAAGCTTAAATTTAGGTCCACCCTACGGAGATACAGGCGGAGCCGTGGACTCTCCTCCCCTCGATGGAAATGAAATTATCAGGTAAGCATAATTTATATTTTCCATCTAAAAGGGAGGAGAGTCCACAGCTTCATTCATTACTATTGGGAACATAAACCCAAGCTCTAGAGGACACTGAATGAAACCGGGAGGGTAAAAAGCGGACCCTAATTTGAGGGCACCGTAGCCTGCAAAACCTTTCTCCCAAAAACAGCTTCCGCAGAAGCAAAAATGTCAAATTTGTAAAACTTTGTAAAAGTGTGTAAGGAGGACCAGGTAGCCGCCTTACAAATTTGCTCCATAGCGGCCTCATTCTTGAAGGCCCAAGACGAAGCCACAGCTCTAGTTGAATGAGCTGTGATCCTCTGAGGAGGCTTATGTCCCGCTATCTCATAAGCCAAGCGAATCAAGCTAATCAACCAAAAAGACAAAGAAGTAGCAGAGGCCTTCTGCCCCTTGCACTTCCCAGAATACACCACAAAAAGAGATGTAGACTGTCTGAAATCCTTTGTAGCCTGAAGATAGAACTTCAAGGCCTGAACCAAGTTATGAAGTAACCTCTCCTTAGAAGAAGAAGGGTTAGGACACAAAGAAGGAAAAACAATTTCCTGATTGATGTTACGGTTAGACACCACCTTGGGGAGAAACCCCAACCCAGTACGAAGGACAGCCTTATCCGCAGGAAACACCAGATAAGGAGGGTCACTTTGCAAGGCCGCTAGCTCAGATACTCTGTGCGCTGATGCAATAGCCAACAGGAAGAGAACCTTCCAGGACAAAATCTTAATATCAATGGAATGCATAGGTTCAAACGGAACCCTTTGCAAAACCCTAAGGACTAAGTTTAAGCTCCAAGGTGGACACAACTGTCTAAAAACAGGTCTGATTCTAGTCAGAGCTTGAACAAAAGATTGAATGTCAGGGAGCTCAGCAAGTCTCCTATGCAATAAAACTGATAATTCCGAAATCTATCCCCTTAAGGAATTAGCAGCAAGACTCCTGTTTGATGCGTGTCACTACGCGAGGTAGAAGGAACCACTAAGGCATCTATCAGCTCTGCCTGGGGATCCCTGGACCTTGACCAGTATTGAGGCAGCTTGCAATTGAGTCTGGATGCCATGAGATCTATCTCCGGCGTTCCCTATCTGTGACAAATCTCTGCAAACACCTCGGGTGAAGAGACCATTCCCCCGGATGGAAGGATTGTCTGCTGAGAAAATCTGTTTCCCAGTTGTCCCCACCTGGAATGTGGATTGCTGAGAGTGAGCAGCCGTGGGACTCCGTCAACTCCAGAATCCGAGACACTTCCCTCATCGCAAGGAAGCTCCTCGTACCCCCCTGATGGTTGATATAAGCCACCAAGGTAATGTCTGTCTGGAACCTGATGAAACTGACCGACTCCAGCAAAAGCCATGCCTTCAGAGCATTGTAAATTGCTCGCAGTTCTAGAATGTTTATCGGAAGGAGAGACTCCTCCCTGGACCACTTTCCTTGTGACATTCTGGCACCCCAAACAGCTCCACATCCTGTCAGACTAGCGCCCGTGGTCACAATCTCCCAGGACGGTCTCAAGAAGGATGTCCCCATGGACAGTTGCTCTGGACGGATAAACCAAGTGAGGGAGTTCTGAGTCCGAGCATCCATGGATATCAGCTGTGATAGATCTGAATGATCGCCGCTCCACTGTCTCAATATGCAGAATTGCAGAGGTCTGAGATGGAACCTGGCGAATGGGATGACATGCTTGACACCATGAGACCTATCACCTCCATACATTGAGCCACCAACGGCCTTGAAGAAGACTGAAGGGCAAGACAGGTCGACGCAAGTTTCAGCATCGCTGATCCATGAGAAATATCTTCATGTACATAGAGTCTATTATCGTACTCTACCCTGTTGCTGGGAACAAGGTAACTCTTTCCGGAGTTGATCTTTCCACCGTGAGATTGGAGTAGAAGAAGAATAGCCCTCGAATGATCCTCTGCTAGACTGAACGACGGCGCCTAAACTAGGATGTCGTCCAGGTAAGGCATCAACGTAATGCCCCTATGATCGAATCTACTCCTGGACTGAACAGGATCTTTCCTTGAAAAAGTAGGGACAACAGCCTTGACTTGAAGGTCATGTCCGCAGACCAAGATTTTAGCCACAGAGCCCTGCGTGGTAAAACCGAAATACCTGATACCTTAGCATTTATACGAATAATCTGCATATTGGCATAGCAGATAAAAGAATTGGTGACCTTCAGCACCTTAATCTTCTCCTGTATATCGTCGATGAATGTCTCCCCTTCGACCAATTCACACAGGGATTCGCACCAATATGTTGCAGCTCTGGCGACCGCCACAACGGCTGCTGCAGGATTAAAAACAAACCCTGTGTGCTGAAACATCTTTCTCAACATGTTTTCCAGCTTTTTATCCATGGGCTCCTTAAATGACGAACTATCCTCAAGGGGAATAGTTGTCTGCTTAGCAAGCGTAGAGATTGGGACATCTTGGGAATGGTCCCCCACAGCTCGAGCTGAGAGTCCGGAATGGGAAACAGTTTTTTAAAAGAATAAGAAGGGGAAAAAGGAGACCCTAATCGATCCCATTCATTCTTAATAATATTTGCCATCTTAATGGGAACCGGGAAAGTCTAAGGCACCACCCAGTCCTCGTACACCTTGTCAAGCTTAGGAATCGCAGGTTCCTCTGGGACCTTAGGTTTCGGAACCTCCAAAGTAGCAAGTACCTGTTGCAGCAGAAAGCGCAAATCTTCCATCCTAAACCTATAACCAAGCTCCTCTGCAGCAGGAGGCTTAGATGACATGGACTCCGACCCAGAATTGACCTCCTCCGAAAAGTTGGAGTGGGCCTCAACCTCATATAGAGCCTCTAGATCAGCCATCGGCGAGGGCCAACCCTGGGTCGAGCCACCATGATACACCCTACGATTGCACTTAGCAGAACGTGGTAAGGCATGGATCACTTCAGAAACCGCCGATTCCAGTTGGTCCGTAAAGTCTGAGGGCCAAAGAATCTCTCCCGACGGACACCGGGGCGCTGCATGTGCAATTGGAGATGACTGCAGGGAACGCACCTCACAGGACAAAGAACCCCCAGAGGTGGACGGCTCAGTAGTACTTGACATCTAAATTTAGATGTGGTAAATTTATCAAGGAATGTGGAACATAGTTAAGCAGGCTGATCTACCAGAACCTCCTCACAATAAACACAGGAATGAGACTTTGTTATGGAGGGAGAGCCCTCTAATGCATCAGAATCCTCCATCACTTGTGCTTATGGGAAGACTAAATTAATTTACAAAAAGGCACCTTTATACCACCAATGGCCGGGGCACTCACCACCTCCTAGGACCCGGACTACAGAAACCGCTTATGTCTCCTGCACCACAGATCAACAGAGAAGGATCGATAGGCACGCCCCATCACGTGGAATGCCTAGCAGGACCGCCCCTACACTAGGGAAAACTGCACCAAATATGGCTGTGCAAGATCCCACAAGTCACCTGAAAGGTACACACACTGCCAGAGCCTCATCTCGTACATAACGCAGCAATGACACAATAAACAATATTATGTATGAACCCCCCCTGTTCAATAATCCCTCTCCAGGAATATTAACCCTTGATTCTGCAAAGATAAAAAAGGCGTCACACTGTGACCCTTTCTTCTATGTTATCATCAGCATATCATTAATAAAATGAAACAATCTTACTAAAATCTATGCCATGGAACAGGAACATGGCCCTTCAAGTGTGACAGGTTAGTAGCGTCGCTCCTGACATGGACCTGAGTGAAGAAAGCAGGCAGCGAAACTCATCAACGCTGATCGCTAATGGAGCCGTTAATATGAGTCGGGATGGTTTTACAGAAAGACTCTCCCTGCACTCTAACTTTCGCCCAGGCCCTCACTGAGAGACTGACAGGACTACTTAAAACTCCAGTCCCACTGCGAAGAGTACTACCCTCCATAAGAGACTACTCCGAAACTTCTGCATTCCTCTGCCATCCTCCTGTGACGAAAGGCAAAGAATGACTGGGGGAGGAGGGAAGTGGGGGAGGTATTTAAGCCTTTGGCTGGGGTGTCTTTGCCTCCTCCTGGTGGCCAGGTTCTTAATTCCCAATAGTAATGAATGAAGCCATGGACTCTCTGTCAGGGTTTTTTCCCTGTTGTGTTTGCCATGTGCTGCTGGCAGCCACTCTCTTCCTGACTATGGTGCATTGTGGGGGAAGCTGCTCACTTCCTGCACTTCCTTTTATGCCCAGACTGGTGTGCATCATTCATGTGACACAGGATGCAGTCTCAGAATTGTGATGTTATCACTTATTATTTAAAGGGCCTCTGTTCAGTATGCATTGCCTTTGCGTAGTCTCAGACCTGTTTGTGAGAGTTCCTGTGTATTACCTGGCTGCCTGATGTACTTCCTGGTTCCTGATCCCTGGCTTCTTCCTGACTCTGCTGTTTTCTTTGTTCCTGATTCCGGCTCATCTGACTATTCGCTTTGGCTCCTGACTCGGCTCGTCTGACTACCAGCTCTGGTTTTGACTAATGGCTTGTTATTTAACTTGTGGACTTTTTATTATTTTTTGCTATTAATAAAGGTGTGATTATTTTTGCACTTCTCGTCTCAGTCTGATTCCTGGCACCCTGACATGAAGCAAAGGCCATGAATCCTGATGGTGCTAATAATCAACCTTTACCTGCCATCATTTCCAGGATGGATGAACAGGATCACCGCTTGGATCAATTTGCACTAGCCCTGCAAACCCTGCTGACTCGCACTGCACATTTGGACCAAAGTGTTCCGCAAGTTATGGCTGCTCCTGTTTCCACTGCTGCACCTATGCCTACCAGGAGCATGTCCGGTTCTGCACCTCTACCTCAGCGATATGGAGGCGATCCTATTCAGTGCAGAGGGTTTTTGAACCAGGTGGCCATTTACTTTGAGATGTTACCTCAGGCGTTTCCCTCTGACAGAGCTAAGGTGGGATTTCTCATCTTTTTACTCTCTGACACAGCTCTTGCCTGGGCTAAGCCCTTGTGGGAGACTAATAAACTTGTGATTTCAAATTACCCTGAATTTGTGGCCTCCTTTCGAAGGGTATTTGATGTTCCGGCTCGTTCCTCCTCTGCTGCTAAACGGCTCATGTCGATTCAGCAAGGTACAAGATCTGTTGCTCAGTATGCTATTGAGTTCCGTACGCTTGCCGCAGAGGTAGGTTGGAACAATGAAGCCCTTCTTGCCACCCTCTTTCATGGGCTCTCTGATGCGATTAAAGACGAAGTTGCTGCCAGAGATTTACCAGAGGATCTCGAGGCATTGGTGTCTTTTTTGATCCTAATTTACATCAGACTCAGAGAGAGGCCCTCTTTCAAGGAACGCTTGCAGAAGCCTCCTGTTCTGTTGTCTCCTACGTGTTCATTCCCACCCCTGCCTCCCTTTCCTCCCATTCCTCCTGGTCCTGAGTCACCAGGTACTGCTGAGCCGATGCAGCTGGGATTCACGCGTCTCTCCGCGGCGGAGAGGGCCTTTAGGAGGAGGGAGGGTCTCTGTCTCTATTGTGGGTTACAGGGTCACCTTTTGAAGTCTTGTCCTACACGGCCGGGAAATGCTCACACCTAAGGTCCTGTCGGGGGCAGACCTTGGGTGGTTTATCCTTCTCCCCTGAACCGCTTAAGGAGAAACCTTTGATCTCGGTTGTCCTTTCCTGGGTGGACTCCTCCATAGTCACCCAGGCTCTTGTTGACTCCGGTGCTGCGGGCTATTTCATTGACAGTGCTTTTGTATCAAAGCGCTCGATTCCTGTTTTGCCTCGGTCCATTCCGCTTGCTATTGAGGCCATTGATGGCAGGCCCCTTCAGCCCGCACTCATTACTCATGAAACTGCTCGTTATCCATGGCTGTTGGGGCTCTCCATTTTGAAACCCTCCAGTTCCAGGTGATAAACTCTCGCATTTTCCGGTTGTTCTGGGTTATCCCTGGCTCCAAAAGCACAACCCCAGTCTCAACTGGCGCAGGTCCAAAATTTTGTTGTGGTCCCCACAATGTTTATTCCACTTGTCTTCGGAAACCAGTTAAAGTCTTGTGCACTTCTTCTGTATCTCAATTGCCAGAGGAGTACCGAGAATTCCTAGACGTGTTTGACAAGGTGCATGCCGGTACATTGCCTCCTCACCGGTCTTACGATTGTGCCATAGACCTGCAACCCGAGCCATTCCTCCTCGTGGCTGGGTGTACCCTCTGTCTGCTGCAGAGAATTGTGCTATAGAGGAGTATGTTGCCGATGCTCTGTCGCGGGGGATCAATCCGCAAATCCTGCTCTCCTGCAAAGGCTGGCTTCTTCTTTGTGAAGAAAAAGGGTAGCGAGTTAAGACATGTATCGATTATAGGGGTCTTAATCGTCTTACCATTAAGAATGCTTACCCTATATTCCGCTTATTACGGAACTCTTTGACCGCCTCAAGGGAGCTACAGTCCTTTACTAAACTTGATTTGAAAGGAGCATACATTATCGTTAGGATTAAGGATGGCCATGAATGGAAAACAGCATTTAACACCAGGAGAGCGGCATGATGAGTATCTTGTAATGCCCTTTGGCCTATGTAATGCTCCTGATGTTTTTTAGAATTTATTAATGATGTCCTACGAGATATGTTTGTAACAGTGTGTTTGTGATGTACTTAGACGACATCCTCATACACTCACCCACACTTGAGGCTCATTGTTCTGATATTACATGGGTTCTTCAGAGAGACTACGTGACAACGGCCTGTTTTGTAAACTTGAAAATTGTGAGTTCCATCAGACTCAAGTAACCTTCCTAGGTTATGTTATCTCCGTTGCAGGGTTCTCCATGGATCCTGACAAGTTATCTGCAGTTCTGCAGTTGGCCTCAGGTCTATACAACATTTTTTGGGGTTCGCCAATTATATAGAAAGTTTATTAAAAACTTTTCTTCCTTGGTCAAACCTATCACAGACATGACCCGTAAAGAGAATGATCCACTCCATTGGTCACCTACTGCCATTAAGGCCTTTGATAGTCTTAAGACTGCCTTTGCTGCCGCTCCAGTTCTGGCTCATCCTAACCCGTCCCTGCCTTTCGTTCTTGAGGTTGATGCGTCTGAGACTGGAGTAGGTGCCCTCTTGTCTCAACGTCCCACGCCTGACGGTTCCTTGCATCTGTGTGGTTTCTTCACTAAGAAATTGTCTTCAGCGTAGTGCAATTATGAAATTGGCGACAGGGGAAATACTGGCTATAATTTTGGCACTTAAGGAATGGAGGCATCTTCTCGAGGGTACTAGCATGCCCGTGCTCATTCTTACTGACCACCAGAATTTAACTTATCTATCTGAAGCAAAACGTTTGTCGCCCCGACAGGCCAGATGGGCGCTATTTTTGTCTCGGTTTAATTATGTGGTCTCCTACCTGCCTGGTAGTAAGAATGTTAGGGGCTGATGCCCTCTCTCGACAATTTTCGCCTCTGTCCAAGGAGGAGTCTGTACGTACTAATTTTGACTTCTCCCTTGGGGGGAGGAGATCCTGGCTGCACAAACCAAAGCACCTCCTGAGAACCTAGTGATAAGTGTTTTGTTCCTGAGAATCTTTGAACTAAACTTTTGGCACACTTACCACTATCCTAAAGCCGCAGGTCACCCAGGCAAGAACCAAATGATTTGGTCTGTCACTCGACAATTCTGGTGGCCAGGTCTTTGTTCTGATGTTGCTGCGTATGTTGCCTCCTGCTCAGTTTGTGCACAGAATAAGACTCCTCAACGTCTTCCTGTGGGTCTTCTTCAACCTATTGCTAATGGTGAGCGTCCTTGGACACATCTTTCCATGGACTTCATTGTCGAGCTCCCTGTTTCCAATGGCAATACTGTTATCCTTATGGTGGTTGACCGTTTTTCTAAAATGTCAACATTGCATTCCCTTGATAAAGGTGCCTACCGCTCAGGAGCTTGCTTCAATTCTTGCCCGGGAGGTCTTCCGTTTACATGGGTTACCCAAGGAGATAGTGTCGGACCGGGGTAGCCAGTTTGTCTCCAGATTTGGGGATCCAGCTTTCCTTCTCCTCGGCATATCACCCTCAATCCAATGGGGCTGCGGAACGGTCTAATCAAGCTCTGGAACAGTTCCTCTGTTGCTATGTCTCAGATCACCACAATAATTTGGTCTGAACTGTTACCTTGGGCAGAGTTTGCTCATAATAGTGCTATTAATGATTCCTCCAAGTTATCCCCATTCATGGCGAATTATGGGTTTCAACCATCCTTGTTGCCCGATTCATTCATGTCTCAGGGTATTCCGGCTTTGGAGGAGCATCTCCGGCAACTCCGTTCCATGTGGGTGGAGATTCAGGATTGCCTTCATCGTTCTATGCAGTGCCAAAAGATCCAGGCTGATCGTAGGCTTCTGCCCGCACCATCCTACTAGGTTGGTGAGAGAGTTTGGCTGTCCTCCTGCATCTTGAACCTTCATGTGCCTTCCAATAAATTGGCTCCCCATTATGCTGGGTCCTTTTCGAATACTCCGACGGGTTAATCCTGTGACCTACGCTCTTGACCTTCCTGCTGCTATGCGCATCTCCAATGTTTTTCATGTCTCCCTCTTGAAACCATTGGTTTCGTAATTGGCTTACCACTGTGTTGCCTCGTCCCCATCCTATCTTTGTTGACAACCATGAGGAGTATGAGGGCAGCAGCAATATTGACTCTCGTATATCTAGGGGCCATGTTACAGTATTTGGTTCACTGGAGGGGCTACGGTCTGGAGGAGCGTTCTTGGGTTCTCTCCTCTGATGTTCATAGCTCCCGCCCTCCTCCGTGCCATCCATGCCCATTTCCCCAATAAGCCTTTTGTCCTCCCGTGGTGGGAGGGGTCGTTGAGGGGAGGGTACTGTGAGGGTTTTTTCCCTGTTATGTTTGCCATTTGTCTGATGGCAGCCATTTTTACTCACCTCTCTTCCTGACTATGGTGCTATTGTGGGAGAAGCTGCTCACTTCCTGCACTTCCTTTTAGGGCCAGACTGGTGTGCATCATCCATAGTGAGACAGGATGCAGTCTCAGAATTGTGATTCATCACTTATTATTTAAAGGGCTTCTGCTCAGTATGCATTGCCTTTGCGTTTTCTCAGCCCTGTTTGTGGTTCCTGTGTATTACGTGCTGCCTGACATCCTTCCTAGGTTCCTGATCCCTGGCTTGTTCCTGACTCTGCTGTTTTCCTTGTTCCTGATTCCGGCTCGTCTGACTATTCGCTTTGGCTCCTGACTCGGCTCGTCTGACACCAGCTCTGGTTTTGACTCCTCTCTTGTTATTTGACTTGTGGGACTTTTTATTATTTTTGCTTTTAATAAAGGTGTGATTATTTTTTGCACTTCTCGTCTCAGGTCTGATTCCTGGCACCCTGACACTCTCCTCCCCTTTAGATGGAAAACATTATTATCTTCTGGGCAGCCGATATTTAGCTAGATGAATGTGGTGAATAATGGCTTACGCTGTTTATATAGAAGATGTAAAAACACTAGAGAATTTCTCTCTCCTTCTGAATTACCATCGCCTACCCCTTTGAATAGGGGTCTTGGCTATCACACAAAGGAATATATAGGTGGTGGAAAACTAAGTGCAGACCTTGTGAATTTGGAATTTGTTCGGAAAAATTTGTCTCATCTGTTACAGGAGAGATATTTCAAATTGACACATGCCTTAATTGTACTGCAACCTATGTTATATATTTGATAACTTGCATAGAATGCCACCTACAATATGTAGGATTAACGACAACTGATGCCAATACTTCATAAGAAATCACTTATACACTATCAAAAAAAGGAGATGCAAGTATCCCCTTGGTGAAGCATTTCAGTAGAGTACATCAAAAAATGAGATGATACTTTTAGATGGCAAACCAATAGAACAAATTAGGCAACCCCCTAGAGGGGGAAACAAGGATAAGATCTTAGGAAAGAGGGAGATGTTCTGGATTTTTAAATTGAAAACAAGAGTCCATACTGGAATGAATTCGGAATACGATATAATTAATTATTGGAAATAGCTGTACCCAGAACACTCTCTCTTCGCCTAGTTCTCTCCGTGTGCACATATAATATTAGTTCAGGTATGTTGTGATTAACATTTAACCCAGAGTGTATCTATTTTGAAATGTACAGACTATGACTAGCTTTATACTAAACCAGGACTGTTTTTGTCTTGTGACTTTTCATCATATGTATTACAATATCCTAATAGTATGCAATACTCGCACAGTTACATATCTCATTTTATTGAATCAGGTGACATGATAGCTTGAGTAGCTCTAGACCAATGTTTCTGTAGATTGTGACAATGTCAATGCATCTACTGCACACAAGTATTAAAACTTACGAGTATGTAACATAGTCCACACTGAATAGAAAAAATAGCGTACTATCGGCTAGATTTAGAGTTTTGTTGGTAAAGACCCACGTAGCTAACGCTGCTTTTTTTCCCAGCGCACCCTTTAAAACAACGCTGTATTGAGAGTTGTCTGAGTGGCGGCGTTAGCTCAGAAAAGGGAGCATTGAGCATAATTTAGCTCAACTTCAACCCTCAATACCAGCGTTGCTTACGGTAGCGGTAAGATTGCAAACGTGCTCGTGCACAATATCCCCATAGGAAACAATGGGGCAGTTTTGGCTGAAAAAAACCTAACACCTGCAAAAAAGCAGCGTTCAGCTCCTAACGCAGCCCCATTGCTTCTATGTGGAAACACTCTCTAAGTCTACACCTAACAACCTAACATGAACCCCGAGTCTAAACACCCCTAACCTTACACTTATTAACCCCTAATCTGCTACCCCCCGCTATCGCTGACAACTGCATTTTATTATTAACCCCTAATCTGCCGACCAGACACCGCCGCCACCTACATTATCCCTATGAACCCCTAATCTGCTGTCCCTAACATCGCCGAACTCTACATTATATTTATTAACCCCTAATCTGCCCCCCCAACCTCGCTGCAACCTAACTACAAGTATTAACCCCTAATCTGCCGACCGAGACCTCACTGCCAACTATATTAAATGTATTAACCCCTAAACCGCCACACTCCCGCCTCGCAAACACTACAATAAATTTTATTAACCCCTAATCTGCCCTCCTAACATCACCGCCCACCTACCCTACAATTATTAACCCCTAATCTCCCACCCGCCCCTGCAACCGTCCGCTGCTACTATAATAAATGTATTAACCCCCTAAACCTAAGTCTAACCCTAACACCCCCTAACATAAATATAATTTAAAAAAAACGAAATAATATACCTATTATTAAATAAATTATTCTATTTAAAACTAAATTCCCTAATAAATAAACCCTAATATAGCTACAATATAAAATAAAATTACATTGTATCTATTTTAGGATTTATATTTATTTTACAGGCAACTTTGTATTTATTTTAACTAGGTACAATAGCTATTTAAATAGTTATTAACTATATAATAGCTACCTAGTTAAAAATAATTACATAAATTACATGTAAAATAAATCCTAACCTAAGTTACATTAAACCTAACACTACACTATCATTAAATTAATTAAATAAATTACATACAATTAGCTAAACTAAAATACAATTAAATAAAACTAATCTATAATCAAAAAAACAAACACTAAAATTACAAAAAATAAAAAAAATATTGCAATAATTTTAATCTAATTACACCTAATCTAAGACCCCTAATAAAATAAAAAAAAAAAAAAAAAAAAAAAAAATTCCCCTACAATATTCAAAATTACAAAAGTAATCAGCTCTTTTACCAGCCCTAAAAAGGGCTTTTTGCGGGGCATTGCCCCAAAGTAAATCAGCTCTTTTACTTGTAAAAAAAAAATACAATACCCCCCCAACATTAAAACCCAGCACCCACTTTGGGGCAATGCCCGCAAAAAGCCCTTTTAAGGGCTTGTAAAAGAGGCTGATTTACTTTTGTAATTTAGAATAGGGTAGGGAATTTTTTTATTTTGGGGGGGCTTTTTTTATTTTATTAGGGGGCTTTCGATTAGGTGTAATTAGATTAAAATTATTGTAATTTTTTTTATTTTTTGTAATTTAGTGTTTGTTTGTATTTGTAATATAGTTAAGTTTATTTAATTGTATTTTATATTAGATACTTGTAGGTAATTTATTTAATTAATTTATTGATAGTGTAGTGTTAGGTGTATTTGTAACTTTGGGTTAGGATTTATTTTACAGGTAATTTTGTAATTATTTTAACTAGGTAGCTATTAAATAGTTAATAACTAATTTAATAGCTATTGTACCTAGTTAAAATAAATACAAAGTTGCCTGTAAAATAAATATAAATCCTAAAATAGATACAATGTAATTACTAGTTATATTGGTATCTATATTAGGGTTTATTTTCTAGGTAAGTATTTAGTTTTAAATAGGATTTATTTATTTAATAATAAGAATATTATTTTGTTTAATTTAAATTATATTTATGTTAGGGGGTGTTAGGGTTAGACTTAGGTTAGGGGTTAATAACTTTATTATAGTAGCGGAGACGTTTCAGGCGGGAGATTAGGGGGTTAATAATTGTAGGTAGGTGGCGTTGATGTTTGGGACGGCAGATTAGGGGTTAATAAAATTTATTATAGTGTTTGTGAGGCGGGAATGCGGCGGTTTAGGGTTAATACATTTATTATAGTGGCGGCGAGGTCCGGTCGGCAGATTAGGGGTTAATACTTGTAGTTAGGGTAGCGGCATCGTTGGCGGGGGCAGATTAGGGGTTCATAGGTATAATGTAGGAGGCTGCGGTGTCCGGTCGGCAGATTAGGGGTTAAAAATTTTTTATTATAGTGGCGGCGATATGGGGGGGCCTCGGTTTTAAGGGTAAATAGGTAGTTTATGGGTGTTAGTGTACTTTATAGCACAGTAGTTAAGAACTTCATATTCCGGCGTTAGTCCATAAAGCTCTTAACTACTGACTTTTTCTTGCAGGCTGGAGTCTTGTCGGTAGAGGGATTCTACCGCTCAGTTCTTCCAAGACTCCAAATACCGGCGTTAGGCAGATCCCATAGAAAAGATAGGATACGCAATTGGCGTAAGGGGATCTGCGGTAGCCTGGAGTCGCGGTAAGGAAGTGAGCATTAGACCCTTTCTGGCTGACTCTAATACCAGCTGCGCGCCAAAAGCAGCGTTAGGACCCCTTAATGCTGCTGTTGACGGGCTAATGCACGAAACTCTAAAATCTAGCCGTAAGTATTTTAGGATAGCAACATGATTATCACTTTCACTGTTATTATAATGAATATACAATACTTGGATATGTGCATTAATTTGCAGTATGTCATATATGCATACACCCTTCCTATAGATCAGGGGTGTCCAAAACTTTGCTCTCCAGAGGTTTTGGAACTACATTGCCCATGATGCTCAGCTAGATAAAATGCTGGCTGAGCATCATCGGAAATGTAGTTCCAAAACCTCTGGAGAGCAAAGTTTGGACACCCCTGCTATAGATAACTTTACCGTTTTAGTTGTACGTTGGTAATGAGCGCACCCAACATCCATTTATTTAGTTTGGTTTTGTTTTGGTGTACAACATAAAATCTCAAATTGAATTTAGAATCTAAATCAAAATTATTTCATGTATGCCCACACAGATATAATTGCAAATTATATATATACCCCTTGTCTCCATTTTTCTCTTTGAGTGATTGCTTCGAACTAAGATGATTGGAATCTCTAATATAGCTTGCTCACCGTATTAATTAAATAAATATATTGTGGGGACCATGATCCTTTAACACATTGGGAGTATTGAGTAGGGGTGTTGAAAATAATCGGCACAACGATACATCACGATGCAGCCTTTAACGATGCTGCATCGATGCAGTGAAGAGCCAAATCGATTCACACAAATGTCATGTGACCCCTCCTCCAACCGACACCAGAGGCAAGGAAGATAGAAAGTGGTGATCCTTAGTTGCAGCAATGCCAGAAATAATTATCCATTCGCTAAGTTTTCACAGCTAACATTACTATTGGTCAGTCTTCAACATGCAAAGAGGTAGTGATGTCACAAACTTAAAATTTTTCCCGTTCGCGAACGGTGCGAACCGCCATTGACTTCAATAGGCAGGCCGAACTTTAAAACCCACAGGGACTCTTTCTGGGCCACAATAGAGATGGGAAAAGTTGTTTTAAGGGGACTAACACCTGGACTGTGGCATGACGGAGGGAGATCCATGGCAAAACTCCCATGGAAAATTACATAGTTGATGCAGAGTCTGTTTTTAAGCCATAAAGGGCATAAATCACCTAACATTCCTAAATTGTTTGGAATAACGTGCTTTAAAACATCAGGGGGCCCATTTATCAAAGGGCTTGCGGACCTGATCTGACACTGCGGATCAGGTCCGCAAGACCTCGCTAAATGCGGAGAGCAATACGCTCTCCGCATTTAACAATTGCACCAGCAGCTCACAAGAGCAGCTGGGTGCAACACTGCCCCCTGCTGACTCGCGGACAATCGGCCGCCAGCAGGGAGCTGTCAATCAACCCGATCGTATTCGATTGGGTTGATTTCCGCGATTCCTGTCCGCCTGCTCAGAGCAGGCGGACAGGGTTATGAAGCAGCGGTCTTTAGACCGCTGCCTTCATAAGTTGTGTTTTCTGGCGAGTCTTGAAGACTCGCCAGAAACACGGCCCTTCAAGCTCCGTACGGAGCTTGATAAATGGGCCTGCAGGTATGATGTTGTATCGATCAGGTAGTGTAAGGGGTTACGCCCGCTTCACAGTGACAGACCAAACTCCCCGTTTAAAGGGACAGTCTACACCAGAATTTTTATTGTTTTAAAAGATAGATAATCCCTTTATTACCCATTTCCCAGTTTTGCATAACTAACACATTTATAATAATATACTTTTAACCTCTGTGATTATCTTGTATCTAAGCCTCTTGAAACTGCCCCTTTTTTCAGTTCTTTTGACAGACTTGCAGTCTAGCCAATCAGTGCCTGCTCCCAGATAACTTCTCGTGCACCAGCACAGTGTTATCTATATGAAATACATGAACTAACACCCTCTAGTGGTGAAAAACTGTTAAAATGAAATCTGCAAGAGGTGGGCTTCAAGGTCTAAGAAATTAGCATATGAACCTCCTAGGTTAAGCTTTCAACTAAGAATACCAAAAGAACAAAGCAAAATTGGTGATAAAAGTAAATTGGAAAATTGTTTAAAATTACATGCTCTATCTGAATCATGAAAGTTTATTTTGGCCTAGACTGTCCCTTTAACGCACCGCAAACAACCGCAAACAGTCCATTTGCACAACCGCAAACTCCCCATTTGCACAAGGTTGGATACCAAGCTAGCCATGTCCCGTTCCTTGTCCTCACTGATGTCATTGAAGGTCTCTTCCTCCACCCAGCCACGTACAACACCAAGGGTCCCTGAAAGGTGACAACAAGCCCCCTGGGACGCCTGCTGTGTTTGGTCTTCCACCTCCTCAAAGCCACCTTCCTCCTCTGACTCCTCTTCTTCAGACTCCTCTCTCTGCGTTGCCTCTCTCTGCATTATTATAAGGTGTGTTAAGTAGTACTATTCCTATCAGTTTAATCCCTGTTATGTCCCCTATCAGGGGACGTGTATATGGCATGGATTTTAGGAACCGGGAGATGGAAAAAGATGCTTGGTCGGTCCTCCTACTTCAAATTTGGGGCACTGCGCGTGTAATCTAATGTGCCACCAGATAGGAGTGGTGTGTTAAGTAGTACTATTCCTATCAGTTTAATCCTTGTTATGTGCCTTTTTTATTGGTTTGGTTTTTGAAGTCACAGTGCTGCACCAGAGGCCAGAAAAATTAGGTATTGTTGCAGCCACTGCTGTAGCAGCGGCCAAAAAAAATTGATGTTTGTTTCCCAGGCAGAAAGTGCCCTAAAACATTGCGGCTTGAACCCTAGTTGGTGGCGGATAAGTCACGCAAGTCATCCGGCATTCGAAGATAAAATACAGCAGCGTGTGGACAATTTTTAGCCCAAGGCAGCTCATCTCATCAGGCCTTTTTATCGAATGTATCGCCCAATGTCAGTCCCTTCGGGATCCATCCCTCATTCATCTTAATAAAGGTGAGGTAATCTAGACTTTTTTGACCTAGGCGACTTCTCTTCTCAGTGACAATACCTCCTGCTGCACTGAAGGTCCTTTCTGACAGGACACTTGAAGCGGGGCAGGCCAGAAGTTCTATCGCAAATTGGGATAGCTCAGGCCACAGGTCAAGCCTGCACACCCAGTAGTCAAGGGGTTCATCGCTCCTCAGAGTGTCGAGATCTGCAGTTAAGGCGAGGTAGTCTGCTACCTGTCTGTCGAGTCGTTCTCTGAGGGTGGACCCCGAAGGGCTGTGGCGATGCATAGGAGTTAAAAAGCTATGCATGTCCTCCATCAACAACACGTCTGTAAAGCGTCCTGTCCTTGCTGGCGTGGTCGTGGGAGTTGTAGGATTACTTTCACCTCTTCCCCTGTTAGATTCCCGTTGTGCTGTGACATCACATCACCTTTATACGCTGTGTAAAGCATACTTTTTAATTTATTTTGGAACTGCTGCATCCTTTCCGACTTGTGGTAAATAGGTAACATTTCCGGCACTTTATGCTTATACCGGGGGTCTAGTAGCGTGGACACCCAGTACAGGTCGTTCTCCTTCAGCTTTTTTATACGCGGGTCCCTCAACAGGCACAAACAGCATGAAAGACCCCATTTGCACAAGGTTGGATGCGAGATCCGTTCCTCGTCCTCAGTGATCTCACTGAAGGTATCTTCTACCCCCCAGCCACGTACAACACCACGGGACCAGATAGGTGACAACGAGCACCCTGGGGATGCCTGTTGTGGTTGGTCTTCCTCCTCCTCCTCAAAGCCACAATCTTCCTCTGACTCCTCTTCCAGCGTTGCCGCTGGTCCAGCAAGCGATGCTGATAAGGCTGTTTCTGGTGGTGATGGTGACCACAACTCTTCCTCATCACGCTCTATCTACGCCTGATCCAGCACTCTTCACAGGGCATGCTCCAGGATAGAAAACCAATGGTATGATGTCGCTTATGGTACCTTCGGTGCGATCTGACTAGGTTTGTCACTCCTCAATAGGACGCATGAGCTACAGGCATTGCGCATGAGCGCCCAGTAACGGTGCAAAAAAATTCCCAGCTCCGCAGAGGCTGTCCTAGCACCCGGTCATACAAATACTCGTTAATGGCTTTCTCTTGTTGGAGCAGGCGGTCGAACATTAGGAGTGTTGAATTCCATCCGTGTCGGGCTGTCGCAAATCAAGCGCCTCACTGGCATGTTGTTTTGCCGCTGGATATCGGAAATGTGCGCCATGGTGGTGTAGGAACGCCTCAAATGGCCACACACCTTCTGGCATGCTTCAGGACATCCTGTAAGCCTGGGTAATTATGCACAAAGCGTTGTACGTCAGATTACACATATGTGCCATGCACGGCTCATGTGTCAACTGCCCAATTTCAATGCCGCCACCAAATTACTTCCGTTGTCAGAAACCACTTTGCCAATCTCCAGTTGGTGCGGAGTGAGCACTGATCCACCTATACGTTCAGGGCAGACAGGAGTGCTGGTCCGGTGTGACTCTCTGCTTTCAGGCAAGTCAACCCCAAGACGGCGTGACACTGCCGTATCCGGGATGTGGAATAGTACCTGCTCAGCTGGTGGGGTGCCGTTAATGTGGAGCAAGACACAGCAGCAGAAGTGGACTCAGCCGAGGAGGTTATGGAAGAGGATGGAGTAGGAGGAGTAGAGGAGGTGGCAGCAGGCCTGCCTGGAAGTCGTGGGGGTGTCACCAACTCCTCCTCTGCAGAGCCACGCATTCCATGCTTGGCAGCCGTCAGCAGGTTTACCCAATGTGCAGTGTAGGTGATATACCTGCCCTGACCATGCTTTGCAGACCAGCTATCAGTGGTCATATGGACCCTTGCCCCAACACTGTGTGCCAGACATGCCATTACTTCCTTTCGCACAATCGAGTACAGGTTAGGGATTGCCTTTTGTGCAAAGAAATTTCGGCCGGGTACCTTCCACTGCGGTGTCCCAATAGCTACACATTTTTTGAACGCCTCAGACTCCACCAGCTTGTATGGTAAAAGCTGGCGGGCTAAGAGTTCAGACAAGCTAGCTGTCAGACGCCGGGCAAGGGGGTGACTTTGTGACATTGGCTTCTTACGCTCAAACATGTCCTTGACAGACATCTGACTGTGGGCAGATGAGCAGGAACTGCTCCTGAAGAGAGACGGAGTGGCGGATGGTTGAGGGGGGCAAGGAGGACAGCAGTGGTTGACATGGCTGAAGATGCTGGACCAGGAGGAGGATGGCGGCTTTAAGTTTGTGTGCTGCTTCTACTCATGTGTTGATCCCATAGGCGTTTGTGATGTGCGATCATGTGCCTTCGCAAAGCAGTTGTACCTAGGTGGGTGTTGGACTTCCCACGACTCAGTTTCTTTTGGCACAGGTTGAAAATGGCAGACGCGCAAAAAAAATGCCACACTGCCGAGCTCTGCGATGACGGCATTCTGGTGGTGGCAACAGCATGCGTTGATTGGCGTGCTGTCTGGCTGACCCCGGGTGCCGATGCATGCTGTCTGACTGTGCCACTTGCGACGACCTCCCCCTGCTTCCAACTCGTCTCCTCCTCCTCCTCTCTGTCTCCCCATCTGAACTTTCCCCCTGTTCTTCTTCTCTTCTAGCGGGCACCCATGTGACATCCACGGATGCATCGTCTTCATCAACCGCTTCACTTGTATCTGTCAAATCAACAAAGGAAGCAGCAGCGGGTACAACATCATCATCATCACACCGTACGTTCATGTCTGTAATGCTGCCTGACTGAGACATATCACTGTTATCTACATCCTCTGTCAATGATGGTTGCGCATCACTCATTTCTTCCAACTGATGTGTAAAAAACTCCTCTGACAGATCAAGTGAAGCGGTTGTGGTGCTAGTGTTGGTGGTGGCGGCAGGCAGGCGAGAGGTGCCCGAAGATAAGCTGGAGGAGGATGGTGCGTCAAGGTTCAGAGCGGAAGCTATAGAAGATTGGGTGTCCTGTGTTATAAAGTCAACTATGTCCTCCTCAGAACTTTTCGAGTTCATGGGACGTGGCCTCTGAACACTGGGCATTATTCTAGTGCCAAAGGGAATTACAGCACCACGACCATGATGGCACCTGTGGGGTGGCCTGCCTCTGCCTGTCATTTTTTAAATTTTTTAAATGTACACTTCACTACTATTAAACAAGATATGAGTGGTGGCACTGGGCAAGCGGGCACAGTATACGCTGTGAGCCTGACACAAAAAAGCAGACTGATGTTTCACAGTCCAAAAAGTTTTTATTTCTTTAAATGTACACTTACACTACTATTAAACAAGATATGAGTGGTGGCAATGGGCAAGTGGGCCCAGTATAAGCTGTGAGCCTGAAACAAAAAAGCAGACTGATGTTTCACAGACTCAGTCCAAAAAGTTTTTTTTGTTTTTAAATGTACACGTACACTACTATTAAACAAGATATGAGTGGTGGCACTGGGCAAGTGGGCACAGTACACGCTGTGAGCCTGACACAAAAAAAGCAGACTGATATTTCACAGACTCACAGTCCAAAAAGTTTTTATTTTTTTAATTTACACTACTGTTACACCAGATATGAGATGGGGCACTGGGCAAGTGGACACAGTATACGCTGTGAGCCTGCCACACACGCTGGCAGGCAGGCAACTGCAATTAGATTACACTAGCAGACTGATGTTTCACAGTCGAAAAAGTTTTTTTTTTAACCCCTTAATGACCGGAACATTTTTCAATTTTCTTACCCTTAATGACAATGGCTATTTTTACATTTCTGTGGTGTTTGTGTTCAGCTGTAATTTTCCTCTTACTCTTTTACTGTACCCACACATATTATATACCGTTTTTCTTGCCATTAAATGGACTTTCTAAATATACCATTATTTTCATTAGATCTTATAATTTACTATAAAAAAAATTATAAAATATGAGGAAAAAATGGAAAAAAACACACTTTTTCTAACTTTGACCCCCAAAATCTGTTACACATCTACAACCACCAAAAAACACCCATGCTAAATAGTTTCTAAATTTTGTCCTGAGTTTAGAAATACCCAATGTTTACATGTTCTTTTGCTTTGTTGCAAGTTATAGGGCAATAAATACAAGTAGCACTTTGTATTCCAAACCACTTTTTTTTCAAAATTAGCGCTAGTTACATTGGAACACTGATATCTGTCCGGAATACCTGAATATCCATTGACATGTATATATTTTTTTTTAGAAGACATCCCAAAGTATTGATCTAGGCCCATTTTGGTTTAATTTCATGCCACCGTTTCACCGGCAAAATGCGATCAAATTAAAAAAAAATATTCACTTTTTCACACATTTTGTCACAAACTTTAGGTTTCCCACTGAAATTATTTACAAACAGCTCCTGCAATTATGGCACAAATGGTTGTAAATGCTTCTCTGGGATCGCCTTTGTTCAGAAATAGCAGACTTATATGGCTTTGGGGTTGGCTTTTTGGTAATTAGAAGGGCCGCTAAATTGCCGCTGCGCACCACACGTGTTTTATGCCCAGCAGTGAAGGGGTTAATTAGGGAGCATGTAGGGAGCTTTGTAGGGTTAATTTTAGCTTTAGTTTAGTGTAGTAGACAACCGCAATGTATTAGATTCTAGGCCAATTTTGGGTTATACTTTCATGTAACCATTTCACCGCCAAATGCGAAGCAAAATAAAAAAAAAACCTTTAAATTTTCACAATTTTAGGTTTCTCACTGAAAGTATTTACAAACAGTTTGTGCAATTATGCACAAATGGTTTGTAAAACGTCTCTTGGGATCCCCTTTGTTCAGATAATAGCAGACATATATGGCTTTGGCGTTGCTTTTTGTTAATTAGAAGGCAGCTAAAAATGCTGCTCGCGCACAACACTGTTGAATTATGCCCAGCAGTGTACGGAGTTAATTAGGTAGCTTGTAGGGCGCTGGCAGGATTAATTTTAGCTTTAGTGTAGAGATCAGCCTCCCACCTGACCACATCCCACCCCCTGATCCCTCCCCAAACAACAGCTCTCTTCCCTCCCCCACCCCACAATTTTCCCCCCCGCCTATCTTAAGTACTGGCAGAAAGTCTGCCAGTACTAAAATAAAAGGAGTTTTTTTTATTTTATTTTTTTTTTAAAATGTATTCAGCTGTAATGGAGCCCTGCCTTAGCCCCCAACCTCCCTGATCCCCCACCAAACAGCTCTATAACCCTCCCTGCTACTTAATTGCCGCTATCTTGGGTACTGGCAGCTGTCTGCCAGTACCCAATTTTGCCCCCCAAAAAAGTATTTTCAAACTTTTCTGTAGTGTAGCAGCCCCCCCTCAATACCCCCCACAACCCCCCCAATACCCCCCAACCCCCCCCCAGATCCTTTTAATATATATTTTTTTTTTTAATGTTGTTGAACTGTTTTTATTTTGAACTTTTTATTTTGAACTTTTTTCCATTGGTGTCAGTAGCTAATGTGCGCGCCACTCCCCCCCCGTGCACACGCGTGCGCCCCCCGTGCATACGTGCGCGCCCCCGTGCGCACCCCGGTGCACACGGCACGTGCGCGCACCGCTGCCGCCTCCTTTTCTACACTCCCCCCGGAAAACAGCACCATTGTTACCGGTGCAGAGAGGGCCACAGAGTGGCTCTCTCTGCATCGGAGGCTTGTTAAAAGGTATTGCAGAATGCCTCATATCGAGGCATCACTGCAATACCCTGAGAGCAGGTACGTCTATTGTCATTAACAGTTAGTTTTTGCTTGACATACCTGGTACGTCAGTTTGTCATTAAGGGGTTAAATTTACACTACTGTTACACCAGATATGAGTGGTGGCACTGGGCAAGTGGGCCTGGCACACACGCTGGCAGGCACTGCAATTAGATTACACTAGCAGACTGATGTTTCAAAGTCGAATTTTTTTTTTTTTTTTAAATTTACACTACTGTTATACCAGATATGAGTGGTGGCACTGGGCAAGTGGGCCTGGCACACACGCTGGCAGGCAGGCAACTGCAATTAGATTACACAAGCAGACTGATGTTTCACAGTCAAAAAAGTTTTATTTTTTTAAATTTACACTACTGTTACACCAGATATGAGTGGTGGCACTGGGCAAGTGGGCACAGCAGGCAGGCAACTGCAATTAGATTACACTAGCAGACTGATGTTTCACAGTCAAAAAAGTTTTATTTTTTTAAATTTACACTACTGTTACACCAGATATGAGTGGTGGCACTGGGCAAGTGGGCCTGGCACACACTCTGGCAGGCAGGCAACTGCAATTAAATTACACTAACAGACTGATGTTTCAAAGTCAAAAAAGTTTTTTTTTTTTTTTAAATTTAGACTACTGTTACACCAGATATGAGTGGTGGCACTGGGCAAGTGGGCCTGGCACACACGCTGGCAGGCAGGCAACTGCAATTAGATTACACAAGCAGACTGATGTTTCACAGTCAAAAAAGTTTTTTTTTTTAAATTTACACTACTGTTACACCAGATATGAGTGAGTGGAACTGGGCAAGTGGGCACAGTATATGCTGTGAGCCTGGCACACACGCTGGCAGGCAGGCAACTGCAATTAGATTACACTAGCAGACTGATGTTTCACAGTCAAAAAAGTTTTTTTTTTTTAATTTACACTACT